>NC_083096.1:14270560-14449198 GCF_949774975.1 Lagenorhynchus albirostris
ATGGCTCAGTTTTCCCGGTACGTTATTACCACCTTGAAGCAACTTTTTGCCATTCTAATTAAAAACTCACTCTGTTCAAAAGCTCTTTTTCAGCAATATTAACTCCATAAGTGGACATCCTCTAAATCTGCCGATGAATTAAAAATCAAGGTGGCAAATAGATGGATATATAATTATACAGAGTAGTATATACCCTACGCTAATTGTTCCTGTAGCCTCTTGATACTCACTACTGAAATGCTAGCAGAAGAGTGGAGTGATGGATTCTATCCCATCTTTAATCATGAGTTTTTTAATCAATTTATTATTTATACCCCAACTACTTCCCCAAAAGATTTTTTGACAGCTCATAATAAAAGACTTAAGCAATAGGACAAGTAAAATAATGATAAAGAATAATTAATCTCTTGATGATGAAGAGGGTACAATAGTTGTATCCCAAAACAAATGTTAAGAACGCGCACCGCAGCTTGGCACAAGTATGAACATTCAGCTTCTTGACAACTGATGAAACAGGAAAAGACCTGTGTAACATAGGCATCATTGCTCAATAAAAGAAACATCTGAAGACTAGAAGGTTGTTGAAATTGAAAGAATATGATTTATCATCTGCAAGTAGGTGAACCGATACTGGGGAACTATTTTCTCTCTTTCTCCTGAGACCAGGACAGCAGAGGAAGGCTAGAAAGAGTGTTCTGACTCCCAGAATTGGGATTTGTTGTATGGTGAATGGCTATGGATTTTTCCTTGAAAGTTTGGAACAGAAGATGAAATGTGTTGATGTGAGAATTCATGATGGCAGAAAAAAGTCCTAAAAGAACTAGAGGTTCCAAAGTTGGAAGAACAGTGGGCTTTCTGTTCCCAAAAGAGATTCAAGAGCTCAAGAGGGAAATTGAGGCCAGGTGGATAGAAGTTTTCATGAATCGATCCATCCTTTCAAAGGATTTTCTATTGGTCACTTTCAGCTTCTGATCTTAGGATATAAAAATGAAAATGTGAAGATAATAAATATTTGTTTTTATAAATTCTGGGAATGCAAGGATTTGAGGGGTGGAATCTATGCAACAGGAAACAAAGTATGTAGGCATATACATACAGGGCCACTTCGCTCTCAAAATCAGCAGCTTACATTATTTACTTTGCATCAAGGATCTTCCATTGTGGGTCAAGTAGAGACCTACATCACTGCTTGAGAGGAGAAGCATTCACAGTTAGTATTTAAAGCAATTAGGACATGTATTTGGAATAGAAAAGCAAAATCATCGTGCAGCACTACCGAAACTTACAGTTCACATTTCTTCATTCAGTAAAATAAAATCTACTGTTACAAATCTGTGTCACTTTTATTTACAAATGTTTCTGTTTTTCTCTCACATAGAACACTTAAGATCCAGGTTGACCTTCAGTTCTAAAGCACACTGATAAAAAGATCTCTACCACGCAATATTAGTTCTAAAACTTAAATACTCTTAAGGATACAAATATACTTACTGAATGATTGGAAAATCCTGCTCTAGAAGTATCTTGATCAACTGATCAAATTTCATACCACAAGTTTACTTCCCCTCCCTGTCACAAGGACTCGGTGCTTTACTCATTACAAGTTGTGAGAATAAGAAGGAAACGTGTTTTCCTTCTGGAATTCTATTTCTATATATCTGTCCCCCTTCATTTTGAAATAGCACATGGTTTTGGGCCAGCAGAGGTCTCTCTAATTAGAACATTCACTATCCTAGTCAAGACAGCTAAGGTTGAATCACAGGGCCAGCCAGAGGCTGCCTCTGACCAAGGCAAAGAATGAGGACTGCCTTTGGGATTTCCTTCTCTTACATCTGCCTCTCATCCTCACCCTCCTTGGCTCATACACAGAGGCTGGAACCACGGGCAGAACATCCTGCAAGCCACCCTGCCTGTCTCAAGTGTCAGTGGACACCTCTTACAGCAATTGCTTTTCCCGCCTTTTTCTGAACCAACGATGAGGAAGTAAATTTGAAATCTGATATTGATGTGAACTCCAAATAGAAATCATTCCCTATTTCCTCTCCTGGTGTTCTCATCCAGAAAGGCTTTCCTGCCACCCCATGTTGAGGGAAATGCTCTCCTCTGGGCTTGCTCTCAGCTTTGAACACTCTAACTATGGTTTTACTCTATGTCTTTCTTGCCACCAGACAGTGGACGCCTCAAGTAAAGAAAACTCTCCTATTCATCCCTGTAACTTTCATGTCTCTTTCAGTCCCTCCTACATGGCAGGTACCCAGTTAAGGTTTGCTTGGTTGTGTTTTCATGGATTTTCTTACATGAGACTCTTTTTCATCAGTCCATTAACAATTTTGGGTACCTGCTCTATATGAGACCCTCCACCAGGCACTGGAACTACAAAGATAAATGAGATGGAACCCTAGGTTCTGAGAAGTTACAATTCAGAAGGAGATATCGATGGTACACAAGTAAACACAAACCAAAATTCTAAGGTAGATATGAGGAGGGAAGGCTTCACACAGGAGGTGACGTATGAGCTGGGGCTTGATGGATGACTAGAATGTTGTCAGACAACAAACGAGGCAGAAATGTGTTCCGATACTGATTTCAATGAACATTGCAAGATCTTTCTCTTTTACTACAGAAGAACAACTGTTGCTTTGTAAACTGCTATGAGAATCTTAAAGATGAATGAAAGGGGAAAACTGCTCCAAACTGCTAATGAGGAAAGTAAAACAGGACCCAGATACTATGATAATTTCCCTCATTGCTTCATCCTTTGCTCACAGAGCAATTTTAAGTACGGAAAAAAATAACAGTAAAACCTAATACTATGAGTGAATACAATATGTTAATAGTACTGAAAATCTCACCGTGTAAGTAATAAGATACATCTTTCTATCTTTTAGCAGACGCCAGTCAAAACTCATGAACAATCAGTCTGTTAGCAAAATAATGAGCACATGAAAAAACTGTCTAAGTAAATCTACAGAATCAACTGTTCAAATCTCACAAACTTTATTTAATAATGCCTCTTAGATTAATGGTTAGAAATACAAATGTGGAGTTTTTAACTACATATTTAGTGAAATGATTCAACTTTTAGTCTTTGAAAAGTATTTGACAACTAAATGGTCATCTCTAGAAGCAATCTGGATTTTCTGTTTTGTTTTGTTTTGGGGGTAGAGAAGTGATTTTTAGAAAAGAATCTCATTTTCATCAGGTTGATCTAATCGTGTATACATATATGTTTGCTGTTAAAATGACTCAAATAAAGAGATAGTCCATATTTCAGTCTTGTTAGCTAAGAAACCTTGGGAGAAATCTGAATTTTATTAGTCTAGGGAATCTACAATTTTCAAGAAAAGTGGGTTATCTTATATTTTACACAGGGCAGGATTTTAGTAGGCAAAAGAGCACACGCACATTTAAGCTGAAGTTGAAGGAGACTTTCCCTTCCAGCCAGCTACCATTTTCACATGCCTATACTGCACGGAAAACAATTTTAAGCACACAAAAGAGAGGGACAAACAATAAAATCAGAAGAGATGGTTATTTCTGGTTAAAAGATATCAAAAAGTTTCAGCTGATAGGTTAAGTGTCTTCATGTTATTAATCCCATGCTCCCAAGTCTATCACAATCTTAATGCATTTTTGTAGGCTGCAGACATTCCAGGTGTTTGGACTGCCAGCAGCTTGTTAAAAAAAAAAAAAATCATGTGTTGTTTGTAATTTATCTGGTTGCAAATAGTCGAACACTACACTGACCAAGTTGGCTGGAAAAAACATCTTTTATTAACACAAGTTTAACTGGATTTAAAATATTCATAGGAAATGTGCATTATTATTATTTGGCATCAGCACACTAGATTTTTTTTTTTTTTCTTGTCAGGGGGTGCGCGGGCGTCTCATTGCTGTGGCCTTTCCTGTTGCGGAGCATAGGCTCCTGATGCGCAGGCTCAGCGGCCATGGCTCACGGGCCCAGCCACTCCGCGGCATGCAGCACGCTAGATTTTTTTTTTTTTTTTTTTTTTTTTGCAGTATGCGGGCCTCTCACTGTTGTGGCCTCTCCCGCTGCGGAGCACAGGCTCCGGACGCGCCGGCTCAGCAGGACGCGCCTGGCTCACGGGCCCAGCCGCTCCGCGGCATGTGGGATCCTCCCAGACCAGGGCACGAACCCGTGTCCCCTGCATTGGCAGGCGGACTCCCAACCACTGCGCCACCAGGGAAGCCCCCCACGCTAGATTTTTAAAACTGCATGGTACCGGATATTGGTGGCCCACTGATGTAAATGACAAATTATTTGAAAAAACACTATTAAAATTGCTCACAGGGGGCTTCCCTGGTGGCGCAGTGGTTGAGAATCTGCCTGCCAATGCAGGGGACATGGGTTTGAGCCCTGGTCCGGGAAGATCCCACATGCCGCGGAGCAACTAGGCCCGTGAGCCACAACTACTGAGCCTGTGCGTCTGGAGCCTGTGCTCCGCAACAAGAGAGGCCGCGATAGTGAGGGGCCCGCGCACCGCGATGAAGAGTGGTCCCCGCTCGCCGCAACTAGAGAAAGCCCTCGCACGGAAACGAAGACCCAACACAGCCCAAAATAAATAAGTAAATTAATTAATTTAAAAAAATGGTAGGAAAATGATTACAGAAGAATGAAATATTTAAAAAAAATAAATTCCTCACAGCCTTTTTCTACATCTATGAGAAACTCTCTTTGTACCCAAGGATTTGTTTCTCTGGCTCTAGGTACCTTCCTGCCTAGGTTTCTCTTTCTGCTCTCATCTGGGTCACAGGCTTGATGAATATCATGCTCTCACGGTATCATATGAAAAATATTGCTATTGGTGATCGTTTTTTTTTGGCACCAGAATGTTTCGAGGCTTTGGCTGATGCAGAAAGGTGCCTAGCGATGGCATGAAATTTAAATGTGGGCATGAGGTGACCTCTCTGTTTCATTCTGTAAGGTGATATGTCGAATTTCTACATTGGAAATTGCACTTCGCCAATTGGGAGGTGGTAGTTAGGATCAAGTATGAAGTGTGATACCAGCATGGAGCTGTCAGCATGGGTGGTTGTTTTTTTTTTTTTGCGGTACGCGGGCCTCTCACTGTTGTGGCTTCTCCCGTTGCGGAGCACAGGCTCCGGACACGCAGGCTCAGCGGCCATGGCTCACGGGCCCAGCCACTCCGCGGCACGTGGAATCCTCCCGGACAGGGGCACGAACCCGTGTCCCCTGCATCGGCAGGCGGACTCTCAACCACTGCACCACAAGGGAAGCCCCAGCATGGGTGGTTTTATAAGCAAGGCTTTGAAGCCTTGACAGAAAAACTGCTTGTGCCCAGTGCCAATCACTCGGTCTTTGTCAACTCAATTGCGCATCCATTCAGAGATGGCATCCATCTCCACTGACACCCAAAATATATAGGACACTGTTATCATGTCTCAGGGGCGAGCATGCACTGCTAACTTAACCTGGAGGGGCAGACAGCCAGCCTTTGGCCCTTTGCTGATGTGTGTGACATCACGCGTGAAGCAGAGGAAGAAGTCATCTGTCTTGGTGAAAGGATTTCAATGAAAATGAAGACTGGGTTAATACCTGCTACACAATCAAGTGTTACTAATTCTTAATGAAGGAAGATGAAGGGTTAACACTATTGCCTTTGAACCCAGGCCCTAAAAAACCCACAAAGACAGCAGTGTCTCCATGCATGAAAATTCTAACCACATTGAGTCTGTAAGACTTGTTTTATGGTAAGATGAGGCAGGAGAGAAATCTGCTCAACAGAGGCTGCTGTCCTAATTGGTACTTTACAATGTTTGGGAATTTATTTATGTAGGAGATCCTGACCCCTATTCAATAAAGGTCACCACGGAGGAAATCCGAGTGTTGCCCCCTGTCTATGGGAATAGAAATTGTGGTGCGAAAAAAAGGAGACATTTTCTCTCCTCTTCCAATGTGGCGTTCTATGGAGTCATCACCTCTGCAGTGGGTGAATAATTATTTTTAGTTAACCTCTACTGAGTGCCAAGCAAGTATGCTCTATCTAAGGAGATTAGAAACTTATCTTCAGTTGTGTTTTTTTTTTAAAAAAATGTTTCTTCAAAAATCTATTTTGGGTGGGAGCTCTCTGGTTCATACATCTGTATACAGTTGGTGTTCATGCTGTCAGAGTCCCCAGAATGAAGGTAACGTTCCCTCTAAAAGGGGTGTAGGCGCGTTGAGTGGTGCATAAATGCTTTCTGGGCTTTGTGTGTCGTTTATTGCACTCTGCTGATAATTTACTAAATGGTACCCTTGAGAGGAAAGAACTGGATGTGTCCTTGTAAAGTACCAAACTTGCTCCCTGGGAATAATTACAAATTGGGAGAAATGGATGAACTATTATATATTATTGTTCATATATTTTTTAATGTAAGCATTAAGGAAGGTAGATAGGCCTGATTCCATCTCAGTTGATATCTAGTTCTCACTAAAATAATATAATTAAGGATATTGTAGACATAAAAGAATCAATTTCATATACAATTGATATTGTTGCAAATACCGTGCCTTTTGAGATTAATATCCAGCCTTTTGAAAGTCACTTGGGTCCTCATTGAATATAGAGCCAGAATGGCAATTGGCCAACAGGGCAACATCTTCTAAGAGGCCTCTGATTAAAAGACTTGACAAGATTAACCCTAAAAACCTCATTGTTCAAAGATACAGTGTCCTCCTTCACTCTGGGTAGCTTGATTTAATTTCTAACTTTTCTAAAAAATTATACTTCCATATATATACTTTTTAAGAAGTAATTCGTATAAAACCCAATATGATTGCCATGCATTTATTTTCTCTATATAACCGAGTAAAAAACATATATATGCAAACAAACTCTTCCATGAAAAACGAGAAAATTCTCTGTACTGGTTGAATAAGACAATCCCAATGTACTCTTTGTAATACATGCAGAATGACTGTTATCAGATTATACTCCTCTATGTTGGAGGCTGTCTTTCAGGTATGAGTAAAAGTACAATGGAATCTGTTTCCAGAAAAAAAGTATAATGACCTCTAAGTAACTTCACGAAGTAAGGTCCATATTCCACGTTCTTCTGCAGAGAACACTTGTAATATTCGGTCATAGAGTAGAAAAGGATAACCTTTCTCCTTCAGGACACCTAGATGTACCCTGAAGGACTGAGTGGGTCCATATCATAATTTATTGTGAATTACATATTCCTGTTTGTAGGCCTAACCCTCCAAGCCCCCATTTTTCTTCTTTCTGGAAACTTTGACCGTTCTTGTCCTGGAAAAGATTACTGTCCCTCAACATCAAGAAAATAGAGGAGGCTTATTTCTTTGTTTTGGAAAAATTGAAGACTTTAAGACTTCCTAATATAGAGAATATCTGGCTGTGTGTTTTTCAGACCACTTACTGTCCTCTGCGGTGATGAACAGAATCCAAGAACTATGTGCACTGCCAAATCCATTGGAGACCACCAACCGAAATTCGTACTCTGTGTACGGTTGGAGATCTCTCACTTCATAGCTTAACGATGCAGAAGGACCGGAAAACAACCTATATGGAAAAGAAATTCTAAAATTAAGAAGCTTTAGACATTCAAAGGAATAAAAAACAAGTACAATCTTAAAGAATTTTCAGGGAATGTCAACATACCTCTCAGTGCTGCAATTTTCTGTCATCGCGTGATATCTCTTTTAAAATAAGCAGTCCTTCGGCTAAGGGTTTGTATTATTGCATTTATATGAGATGTAAATTCTAGTAGTAGCCTGGAGTGAATTCTAGTCTAGTATTGAGACTGATTGCCACATGGAATTTGTAGAATAAGTATTATACTTTTGTAGCCATAGTCAGACAGCAGATTTTGTGGGGTTCAGGTGTGTGCCTGCTCTTGGCAATACATGTGCTCATGAAAAGTTAAGGGTGAAGGAATCTTACTTTAAGCCTCTATAAATGAAAAATTTGCAAAGCAAATGATGACCTCCTAGGGTGTTGCTTTTTGTTTGTTTGAACTTTGGAAAGGAGGTTTTTATTTGTTGCCAGCAAGAACTGACCTACTGTTAAAAATTTAAGATATAGTGAATTTATGGCTACGTTGTAAAACCCGGGTGACTGTTAGAAGGGATGGACGAAGTAGAATGCTTACTCTAGAAACCAGTGGGTGGAGTTGCCGGGCCTCATCTGGAGTTGGTATCTGGGAGAGCCGGGGGCGTTGTTCCGAGCTGGTGTAGACCAGACAACCTGAAGACTGGTTGGAGTGGCAGATGAAAGCCTCGGAGGCAGCACGCCATCTGGAGCTGTCGAAAAACACAGATGAATTAGAGCAGAGAAAACTGTGGAGAACATATGCTGGATGGAATCGAAATGCTCCATATACTGGAAAAACTGTTCCTCAGGATCAACAACAATGTTAAACATGGTCCATTTAATTTAACATTTTCATTCCGGAACTACTGTACTTCCTTATTGTTCATTTCAACACAATTACATGAGTATTTCCCTCTTAAAAGCCACCCCCCCCCAAACAGCAAGACAGATGAGCAGGCAGCACATCCCCACCTGTACTTCTGTTTCCCTAATTGAAAACATGGAGGGGATTTAATGAAGCAAATATTAAAGTACCTTTATAATTTAACTCTTTGTTCAACAATCAAGCAACTGAACAGTGAAGGAGTCCGGATCTTTTATTTCTTCCATTGATGTCACCCATTGTTTCCTTAATCACACCACGACCATGAACACAACTGGATTTTTTTTTTTTGAGGAAGGTTTATTAAAATTGTATTTTTCTACAAAGAAAGTAGCACATTCCAGCCTTAATTCTCACTTATGAAAATATAAAAACTAAGCTTCTTTCCTCATGTGTTTTATACAGTTGGTTGCCCGTTCTCACAGTGATGCTGCCTTTATTCAAATATGTTACAAGTTGGGGCATAGACTTTTTCTAGTCTAGTGGAATCTCTGGCAAATTCTTCCTGAAGTCAGCATACTTGCTTGATATAATCTGTTAGGGAAATCTATCTGGATAGTTGTAGAAGGCCTAAAAGAAATGAGTGAAGCCTGTTCTATTAAGAAATTAAAATTTAAAAATGGACCAGAAGACTTTGGCTATTAAATAAATTTTTCCAACAGGTATAACTTGAATGAACTTCTCATATCAGAGTGTGTTCCAAAGCTAGTCAGAAACTCAAAAACAAATTAAGCACAGTTCTGTGTCTTTGGGAAAATCACCAGGGAACTCTGAGCTTATGTTTCTTGTCTTTAAAATGGGGATAGTATTTTGCCTTTTTAGGATTGCTGTGAAGACCAGAGACAATGTAAATAAAGGACCTTTTATGGGGTCCTGGTAATTATTAATTGTTAGCTATTGTTATTCTGCTGGACTAATCCGAACTTCCCTTAGCATAATTTAAGTACTACTATAATGCAATTTTTGATTATTGTAATATAAGTTCTTATTGACCAAGGATTACTAGAGGCCATTGCTGAAGGAGGAGAAGGAATCAAAACAATGAAAACAGCTATCAGGATTCATTTTCAACTTCCGTTTATACGTAACTTGATGTAGTGTGTGACTTTTATATACCCTCCAATTTGGGAGAACTGTCTTATGAACTATGAAGCTAGTGAATGGCCATTGATGAGAATGGAAGAATTAGATTCCGTGTCTCATCAGTCTGTTGTAAGGGTTCTGAATTCATCGATACTTCACTAATTTATTCAGTAAACATTTATTGAGCCTCTACTCTGTGCAAAGTAGTGTTCTTTGTGTGGAGGGTTAATAACACTGAGTCAACCCTCAGTTGACATGACCCCTGACCCTACGGAACTTATGTAATCGGAGAGAGCGAGTGATGAACAAATAGATACCGATGACCCTACCAGATGGCACTAAGTGCTCAGGTGAAGACTAACGCAGGGTAAGTGGAGAGAAAGTGAAAAGGAGTGAAGATTTTGGTTATTACACAACAATTCAGATTAGACAGGAGAGCCATAGGAAGAACACGTCATTAGGTGACATTAGAGCAGAGACCTCAGTAACATAAGGAGGTGGTCATGAGAATGTCTACCTGAATGTCTACCTGCCGTTTAGAGGAACAGCAATCCAGCCAAAGAGCAGGCAGGGCAAAGGCAGCGAGGAAGGGAAAGCACTGGCTGTGTGTAAGGAACAGTGGAAAGAAACCAGCGCGACTGAAACTAACTCAGGAGAGGAAGAAGAAGAGAGGAAAAGCTGAAGAGCTAGGCTCGGTCTAGATACCTCTAGAGCCTTCTTGGCTACACCTTGAAAGTCAAAGTCAAAGGCTTTGGACTCCATTTTAAATGGGGTTGGGAGCCACGGCACGGTCTTAATCAAGGAAATGTCATGATTCTAAACAAATAAAGGCCACTCTGGCTAAGTAAGAGTGACTTTCTAAGTTGAAGAGAGAGGGAATTATCTAACAAGCAAAAGCTTTTCTTTCTAAATTTTGGAAGTATTGTTTTAACATCCATTACAACTCATCACAATTATTCCTCAATCACAATCATATAATTATACAGATTTGGTAATTATTGATCAGGGTAGATAAGCAAAGAGACAGACACAACTGAACTAAAATAAAATGTCTACTCTGATTCCCTGTGAAAAAAAAGCAATAAACAAATACAAATCTCTCTCTTTTTTTAAATTTACAATTAAAAAATTATTTATTTTGGTTAGTAAGTTGAAAAAATTTACACTTCTTACATAAATCTAAATATTTTAGGGAGCTAGATAATGTTAGTTTTCCAAAGGAGACTGGATTTAGGAGTCAGATAGCTAAAGTTTCAAATCTCATCCTCACCAATTCAGTTCACAAAATTCAAAGCTGATTACATTTTGGCAAGTTCTTAACCTCACTGATGTAAAGTCATTTCATTTGTAAGTGTATGTCCAATAATACTGACTCTGTAGAGTTTTTAAAGAAGTTAAATTTGTAGCAATTAACTAAAATGGTGCAAGGAGCACAGTTTACTTCTTGGTAAATTTTGGTGTGTGTACACTTGTGAAGTCACAGATTTTTGTCCCAGGACGGTAATGAGTATATAGATAGACAGATAGATAGATATGTAGATAGATAGATCAAGGTAATAAGTTTTTGTGAAATTAATGAGTAAAATTAACAAAAGAAGTTTTAAATAGAGCCACACTTAAAGAATCTGCAAATTGTTTTTCTTGGTCCAGGCACAGATTAATAAATTAAATGCTCATCAGTAAGAATAAATGCCAAAAGAATAGTTACCTGCTAATGAAAAATTAATCTGCATTTGATAATTTCTTTAAACATTTTTTAAGCAATAATTTCATTGAGATTTCTTTATAATGGTACAACCTCTACCTTAAACACTGGATCAAATATTCATAAACCATGAGTTATGATAGTGTGGCTAACCAATTAAATATCTGAACTTGCAATAAATTAAAACTTCATATGCTTCTTAATTTCAAATAACCTTCAAGTTGCCTTCAGAAAGGCAAGATCAAGGACTTTTTTTTAGAGTAACTAAATGTTTAGAGACAGTGAATACAAATTGTTAATCTTTTTATGAAAATTTTCCATAATAAAAATTATTTTTAGGTAATAGGAACTCAATTTAATAGAATATTTGCTCCTGCAATAAGTTTAAAATATCTTAAAGAAAATTCTTTTTAAATGTTATGATTTTTAGGGAAAATAAAAATGTGTTGCAGTAGGTCACAGGTTTTAAGATACATATAATTTATTTCAACTTGCTATTAGCTTTATGTCTTTCACATCCACATGTGGCAGGGAAACTGGATATAGTGTTTTATGACAAAATAAATTTTCAGAAAAATGTATAATCTTAATTTTACAAGGTATAAATTTACTCATTCCCTAAATTATAACCTTTCAGTTTGAATCGGCCTTGAGTTGTCAGAATACCACTTTACACACAAAAAGCTAAGTCAGGGAGGCATGGGGAGAAGGCTGGAAGCAGGGAAGTTACCTATTGCAGTCATCCAGGCTAGCAGATGACAGCCGCTTACATGCAAGTACCAGCAGTGGAGATGGGGGCGTTAGTTTGCGGTTCAGTTCACTGTGGCATGTGTCGCTGATAGACAATAAAGGAGTCAAAGGTGATGCCAATGTGTTTGGCCCAAGCACCCAGGTGACTGCCACCTGAGAGGAGAAATGGGATAGGAAGGGGATCAAGAGTTCTCTTTTGTCCACATTACATTTAAGAGGTTTATTACACAACTACAGTGGCTACACCAAGGACGAAGTGGCAGATATGAGTCTGGATAAGAACTGTGGATCAATGTCCGTGTGGTACTTCATGGACGAGATGTGATGAAATAAACGAGAGGGTGAGTGTAAATAGAGCGAATGTAGAAGAGGTCTGAGCAGTGAGGTCTGGGGTCCTCCAAACTTTTGAGGGGTTGGGGGAGGGGGAGGTCTCTGCAACAAAGGAGATTTACTTATAGGAGTGAGCACTGAGGTAGGGGAGAAGCTAAGAGAAGACACATTTTGGGAGCAAGAAAGCATCTCCGAAAGGAAGGCCTGATCGACTCCGTCAAATGTGCTGAGTTTCAGGAAGGAAGAGACTAAGAATTAAGCTTTGTCTTTGGACAAGTGGACGTGACCTTGTCAAGAACACACAGTTCAGTGGTGGGCGTGGCAGTTTGATTCGGGGGGAAAACTGAAAAGGGAATGAGAGAGGAGGCAATGAGTGGGTAGAGTGAGCCTAGAAGACTCCTGAGGGATTTTGTTCTAAAGGGGAGAAGAAAATGCGGAAACACTTAGAGAAGCTTCTGGTATCAGAGGAAGGCTTTCTAAACACTGGGAAAGGTTGCAGCATTTGCATGCTTCTTGGAATGACCCAGAAGAGATTAGGGGAAATGATGATGTAAGAGAAGGAAGAATAATTAATTGCCAAAGCAAAGTCCTCGTGTGTGTGAGAGAGAGAGGCAAGCCAAGGCACGAGCCAACTGAATTGAGAGCTGGTGCACGTGGGCTGTCGAATAGAGCAGGGACAGCCCACCACTGTGCAGAAGTGAATACAGACCCAGGCTGCAGATGTAGAGTTAGGTAGATCTGGTGATGGGAAAACAGCAAAGGTCTCTTCTGATGTTATCCGTTTTCCCAGGGAGCAAAATAAAAGCAAAGGCGTCCGCTCTGTGCCAAAGTGTGGGAGTGAACTGGTTGCTTGAACAGAGAAGAAATGGTATGAAGAAGTTCTCTCGGGTAGTGGAAATAGGACATACCTAGGAAAGGCAATAATGTGGCTGTCCAGGGCCAGATACCCAGTAACTTAACTATAAATCTTTGGATTGAGGGACATTCGCTGCCAAAGACTTTTTAATTGATATTTTGTCTGTGAGTACAAATACTTATAACCATGATGATTTCTTATTTGATATACATTCTTTCATTGATGTATAACAAATGCACACATATCAAAAGAGCCTGGGCAAAAAGTAACGTGCAAATTGCATATAATGTATAACATATAAAACCATGTCCCTCATTTGATTGTTTTTTGTCTAACTTTTCTGTCAAGGAATCTAATATCACTGACAATCCAAATTCGGAATAAGAATCAGCTCTGATAAGTCATCAGCATGAAAAAAATTAGAGTTTTAAATATTTACACAAAACTCCTTCAAGTGTTAAAAACTGCATTACCGTAAATGCCCAGAAGTGCTCCATAATAATAATAATAAAGTATCTTGGATTCTCTTTTGAGTGATAACAAGAAAATGTGCTCCGTTAAATTGGTCACACTCCAATTATATAAAATCCCAAAATATTTCCAAACAAAGCGATCATCTTAAATTATTGACATATAACTATTCATTCTACATGCTTTCAGTAACACTGACTTCTGGCAACGTTTTTTCCCCTCCAGTTAACCCCTTTTATCCTAGACCTATTCCTCTGAGGGTCTTTAGCATCAAAGCAATAACTGGGAACTAGCCATAATTCCACCCCTGGTTTCTTAACGCAAGAGCCATGTATCTATCAGCTTGATATACTGTCTCCAAGATGCTATGTTGCTCAAAAAGCTTCTCTCAAGTTTAATACGACCCTCGCGAGGCAAGCACTCCACAACCTCGTGAATCAACCCATCTTGTCCAGTAAATACTAATTCTACAAACGCAACTGGGCTACCTCAATCTATAAATCCAAAGGAAGGGTGTTTTTACTAAAATTTCAAATTTAACCTTTTTTGGAAGGCAAAATGCATATAGAACATTAAGCAATAAATTAAATCACAGAGTGGACTAGTCTAGATGGTATAATCTTTTGAATGTCTGATTGCCTTAAACTTTTGTATGATGTACACTTGTAGACGCTTCCCTAAACAAACAAACAACATGCCCCAAACGTTTGCTCCATACAGATTTATAGAACTCTTGGGAGGAACTCTAGAAAGCAAAAACAGAGGCTTTCTTTTCATGTGGCCAGTGACTACCAAAGCTATAGTGACCAGAAGAAGAAATTTGTGGGGAAAAAATGAATTCACGTATTTTGCACATTCACATTCAAATATGCTTCACACACACACCAATGTCTCAGGACAGCCCACCAACTTGTTACTACTACAGTGTGATGTGGGGGTGTATGAGTGTGCATTTCAAAATACTGGAATAAGATGCTGCATTAAGGTATCAAAGAAGTCTATAGTGTTTTGTATGAAATTCACACCTGTAATAAAGGATATTGAATGCCACTCTGCACAAGGTTCTTTGCTGGGCGTAGGGAAAGGGCAGAATAAATAGAAAGGGGGATTAGATCACCAACTTTTTACTCAACAGAGAGACAAGACATGAGTCAAATAACACAGAATATGTACAGAGCATAAAAGAGGTGTAAGTGCTTCAGGAGTTTTAGAAGTTAGAAATTCACAACCAACTACGCGCTGGACCTTGGCTTTCAGAGGAACAGACAGGGTCATGGGGCATTGTTAAGTAGCTCACGTGGAGTCACCATGTCCTCAGCCTAATTCCAGGGCCCAAGACTCTCATCACCTCCGCTCGTGTTCCTTCCAAGCAGATGTCATGCTTTCTACTGGTTTCACTTAAAATCTGACTTCAGCCCAGCTCACACTACTCTCTCATTTCAGAGATTAGATGGCTGGCATCCTCATTTGGGTTTCCCTGTTAACATAAGAGAAACCACGGCCTTTCATCTATATACATCCTGGCTGCATCACTGAATAGCCTGGCACATGGTCAAAAGTCCCTGGATTACACATTTTCCTCTCATTTTCTGAAATAGTTACATATGAGCAAGGATTTTAAATTCTAGTTTCCAGAATGGAAAATTAAAGTTCAGGCACATCTATTGAGTCGTTGAGTCATAAACAAATTGAAAACAGAAGGCAAGACTCCATTTCCCGTCACTAAACCATATGTCATTAAAAAAGATATTAATTATGAGGAATATGCAGATGTGCTAACAAATGGACAGTCAACCTTGAGCGCAAGGATGCACAAATAGAGCAGCATGAAACAGTGACAAGTAGGTTAAAACAGATTTGATGTTAGCGAAAGAGACTCTCATAAGAGTTAACTTTTGGAACACATACTATGTGCCAGGTTCTTTTACATGATTATTTCCAATCCTCAGAATCACAGGACAAAATTGTAGTGTTATCTCTCTGTAGTATTAGATAAAGCATTTGAGGTTCAGAGGGGTTCATATTTTATCTCAAATCACAAAACTGGTTACTGGCAGAGTGAGGATTTAAACTGGGACTGGTTAAGTTGAAGGGCAGTGCTCTTAATTTTATACCACAAAACAGCATGTTATAGCAGGTGATTTATAAGAGAGAATAAATATTAAACACATTAAATAAATAGGAAAAAAACCATTTACAATATTAAACAGATTCGTTTTCGTAAAGGTTGGATTTATTTTCTGTCCAAGTCATATTCTTCAGAAGTACTTTCTGGTCTTCTTTCTTTATCATAGCATCTCATTATCTATGAGGAACTTCACACAGAACTACTAGTATGAATCTGCTAGTTCTCAAGAACGAGTCAAAGCCCACAGAAATTCAATGAAATGCAAAATGGAGAGCTCGTTACATTAGTAAGAGAAACAGATTTTGGAAAATTAAATGTTATCTAGAGGCGTGTCATGGAAGTGATCTTTGACCACAGAATGGTCAAAGCATTTCAAATTTGGAGGGCAGATAGCTTAAACGCTACCAAGTCTAACTTCCCACCAAATAAAGGATTCTTGCCTAAAACACCCCAAACAAGTGACATTCAGGTGTCTGTTCATTACCAGTGATGGGAAAATAGTTGCTTTGTAAGTCACCCCATTATATTATTGTTCTTCTTGTCGGTTAGTTCTTTCTGAGGGAGAGCTAGAAACTATATTATTTCTACAAAACGTAGGCTGAATATAATCTTTTGCCCATATCGGCACCTTCTGAGAGCAAAACAGGGGACTGTAAATAACCAGCATGGGTGAATTGAGCGGCAGCAGGCATGAATTGGGACCATCTTGGGCAGTGGGTACATGTGGTTGTTTGTGCTAATGACACTGAACTCTTTGGGACCTTGTCTGAGTCACGCTGATCCCCGAGAACAAGCCATCACTACCGTTAGGGATAGAACTTCAGGCATTTTTAACTAGTCATCCTCTTTTCCACTAAATTTCCTCATTTCCGGTTAAACATCTCTGCTCCCTCCAATGAGTTTCATATAAGAGGATTCCTCAACCACTGTCTAGCCTTGTTACCTGATTTGGATGTGTTCCATTTTGATAATGTCCTTTCAAACCATCAAGGCTTATACCTAAACTAAACCCTCCCTTGTGCATCGTGACCAGGGCAGGACACAGGCATACTCTGACTTTCCTTCCTTCAAGTGACGTGGCTGAAACCTCACTGAGCATCTGAATTTTGGCCTGCTTGACACTGGAGTTCATCACTGTCATTCAGATTGGCTATGTGGTTGATTCAAAATGGTCTTCGGATAGCTAAAGATGTCAGATCAATGATTTTTCAATGGACACATAGAATCTCGGAGGAATGTTATTAAAGAAGCAAAGTATTTAAGTAGATATCATAGTGCCTAGGACAGTGCTTTGTATATGAAAGACGTCCTGTAAAAATGGACAGAATAAATGGGTGAATAAATGGATAATGGATGAGTTGGTAAGAAGAAAGATGTGCAGGAAGAAATCTTTAACCTAGGACCCTAATAATTGGTAGGATCCAGACCGTATTTCCCATTTACAAATACAGACTCAATTATCTGAAAATGAATGCTTTTTTCAACATAAAAGAGATTAATTGCTTGGAAAATAACTAACACAGCAAACATCAAATTAGATATGAAATACCACTTTACAAAACATTCATTTTATCACTGATTTCTGTCAATGTCTCTGTTTCACAGATATGAAAACTGAGGTTAGAAAAAGTTAAGCAACATGTCTGAAGTACATGACTAGTAAACAGCATCCTATAGTTTCATACATGTCTCTTTCATTTCCAAGACCATAATTCATCTCTCAACACCAAGGTGAAGCTTAAATTTAAGTCTAGCCATTGCTTTTCCCTGTAGTACGCCAAAGTAATGGTAATATAAGTAAGCTACTTTGAGAGCAGAGATCTTTTCACTTCTTTTTGTAAACTTTAGAGCACTTAAATTTTGAGAATTCAATATTGCTCATCAAATAAATATTAAAGAAATGCTAAAATTTAGTTCTTGCAGAACAGAGCCCCCTTTTAAAAGCATGTATTTTTCTAACTATAAAATAACGCATGTTCATGGTAGAAAATTCGAAAATTACCAAGCAAATGAAGAAAAGTTATCCATAATTACACTACACAGAAATAGCCATTGTTATACTACTATAGACTCTTTCTTGCCTTTCTTCTCTCTGTATATATAGTTAAATATATATATAACATATCATTTGAAATGATTATGCTGAATATTTTTAATATGTTATTTTGTAAACTTTGCGCACTTTACAGTGTACAGTGAAAACTCCCTCTGTCATTAAATACTTTTTAGCAACATAACTTTTCAAAATAATTGCATGTAACATTTTTATAAATGTAGAGTTTTTACTTAAAGCTGATATTGATATAGAATGATATCATTTTCAGTATCATAAATAATATTCAGAGTATCCTAATAAATGCACATTTTGTTTTGCTTTTTAGAATTGTTGAGTCAATAGGAATGAATATTACCACCATTTCAGATATAAGCTGACAAACTGCTTTTCAGAAAGTTGTGTTTATTTATACTCCTATAGTAAGGTATGAATGATTCATTTCCCAGTATCCCCATAGAAATAAGTATTTCATATATGTGTGTATTTATGTATACCTATGCATATATAATACACAATAATGTAACTATAGCATTAGAAACATTGTTATATAATTATATGTTATATAAAATACACATATTATAATAATACAAAATATATACATTTAACATTATATTACATAACTATATTGTATAATTATATAAAATATACAAATTTAATATTTTAGATATATTATAAGATAATGATATGATATAATTACATATAATTTATATAAAGTAGGTATATATATATAAAATATATAACCTATTAAGTCAGCAAATAATTAAAAGGCAACTATTTATATGCCAGGCACTGTCCTATGCTCTGGGAATATAGTGATGGACAAATTAAAACAGTTTTATTAAGGAGAGAGAGACAATAGAAAAAAAAAGAAATAGAATCATTTCTTTTTTCCCCCCCACTTTTTATGAGTTCTTTTTTTCCCCCAGCTTTATCGAGGTATAATTGACAAATAAAACTGTATATTTAAAGTATACAGTGGGATGAATTGACAGATGTAGACACTGTGAAGTGATTAACACAAACAAGTTATTAACACGTCCATCACCTCACAGTTACCTTTTGTGTGTGTGTGTGTGGTGAGAACATTTTAGCAAATAAAAAGTAGTTCTAATGTAAGGGATTGGGAGTGATGAGGGAGGAGGTGAGGGCAAAGCTGATACTTTAGGTGGGGTAGGGGGGAGATCATATTTGAGCTGAGACTTATGAATCACTGGGGGACGCACATCTCAGGCTGGCCCAAGACAGGGGAACGCTTGGCCTGAGCCTTGAAGGCGGTGTGGCTTGAGCACAGCGAGTGAGGCAGAAACTGGGAAGAAAAATGTACAGAGGATTTGGTGATGGAACAGAGGTGGGGATGCAAAGGGAGAAAGAAGCCTGGATCCTAAATTTCAGGTCAGAGTGACTAACTAAGATGAGATCGTTTTCTGAGATGGGTCTACTGGGGAGGAGTGTTTGGTACGCATTCATTTGCCCTTATAATTGGACCATGAATTAGAAGGTGTGAGTATTGCATTACTTTTACACTTCCTTGTGATTGCTCTAAGTGCCAGGCTGCGACTCAGTCATGGGTATTTTGATTTAAAACTCCATCTTTTTTCTTGTTTACCATGCAGCCTCCTGAGAACCCACTTCCTGGTTCATGGGTGGTAACTTCTTGCTGTGTCTTCACATGGTGGAAGGGGGCAAGGGCGCTTTGGGGAGCCTCTTTTATAAGGATACCAATCCCATTCGTGAGGGCCCCACCCTCATGACTTCCCAAGGTCCCACCTCCTAACACCATCACATTGGGGTATAAGGTTTCAACTTATGAACTTGAGGATGACACAAACATTCAGACCATAGCAGATAAGTGACTTGCACAAGTGCATATAGCCAATAAGTGGTTGAACTGCTGTTTGAATCTAGCAACTTGTCTCTAAAACCTGAACTCCTAACTGTTATTTTAAGCAATGCCTTTTAAAGCTAACACATATATATGGAATTTAAGAAAAAAAATGTCATGAATAACCTAGGGGTAAGACAGGAATAAAGACACAGCCCTACTAGAGAATGGACCTGAGGATATGGGGAGGGGGAAGGGTAAGCTGTGACAAAGCGAGAGAGAGGCATGGACATATATACACTACCAAACGTAAGGCAGATAGCTAGTGGGAAGCAGCCGCATAGCACAGGGAGATCAGCTTGGTGCTTTGTGGCCGCCTGGAGGGGTGGGATAGAGAGGGTGGGAGGGAGGGAGACGCAAGCGGGAAGAGATATGGGAACATATGTATATGTATAACTGATTCACTTTGTTATAAAGCAGAAACTAACACACCATTGTAAACCAATTATACTCCAATAAAGATGTAAAAAAAAAAAAAAAGAAATGAAGACCCAACACAGCCAAAAAAAATAAATAAATAAAATTAATTAATTAAAAAAACAAAAAAAAAGTGACTCAGTAAGCCAGATTCTTGCCCTTACTCACACACACAGAAAGGGTTTTGCCTCCTGTCCCTGCTTCTTTCCCATCTGTCCTCAGGAGTCCAAAGAACCAATTCTGAGTGCGGGTATTGCTTTGAGGAGTGGAGAAATCTTACAGCTAGGAGGTTTGGAATGAAGACATTTTTGAAGCTTATTTTTTTTTTTAAATGATTATGTCATTTAAACCTTGAGGAGGCTTATTTGGGGATAGAGATTTGGAAAAATTGCCTGTCTTCCTTAGCCTGTCTCAGTTTCTCAAGGACTTTTTTCCCCCTCTCTTTTCAAGGTACCTTTGGCTCTCAGATCTCCCAGAAAGGTCTCCAGAGAAAAACAGAAAAACAAGATGCTTAGCAAGGGCTACGGGTTTTATGGATTCAAGTTAAAGAAATGATGACATTTTCTCAAGGTTGTCACCAGGGTCACAGAGAAGTATTTAGGACAGAAGCCCTGTCTAGAAAGCATGTGCACAAAATAAAAATTTTGTAAAAAAACCATCATTTACCTCTTAGCCCAGTGACAAAACATTATGGAGTATGTCGTTGAATAAAGCCTGAAGATGGTACTTTTATCTTTGGTCTTTCACTGACTCATTTGGGTCTACATTTCTGAGGGAAACCCAAAACCTCACCAACATTTTACTGGTGTGAGACCACCTCAATCAACATTGGTGCAAATATCTGTCAAAAGATACACAAAACCCAACTGGCAGATCTCACGTGGCTCTAGTAATTGTTCTCCATGAAATGAAAAATTATCCCCATGTTCACTAAGAATGCTTTATTTAGAATGGAAAGAAGCAGGAATATTCCCAGTTACAGTTTATAATAAGAGTAATATAGAAAGGGGCAGCAAGGGTGAGTCAAGGGCACCAGAATAAAAAGACACCACTGAACACTAATTGCTGTTGACCATTGTGAGAAATGAAAGATTCCACTTCATATTAGCATCCACAGAACTAAGGCAACATACCTCTACCTTCATTTCTCTTTGTGGTTTAAGATTAAAGAATTGCTTAAGATTACTCTGCAAGACAGTTTCAGTGAATTTGTTAACCAGGAAACCTCAGACAGATGGAAGTCATCCTCCGTGGATTTTGAAATACCCCAAAGCTGCGAATGATGCAGTTCACTGTACTCAGAGGAAAATACGGACTTTGAATTTCATTAGATACGTTATTTGTTCAACTGGGAGTGGAACTGTCTCTTTGTCAGACTAATTAGAGGCCCTAACGTTGGTGGTCATAATGTCCAAAAGATTTCTTTTTTGTTACATCTCAAGCCACCAACCAGATTTTATTCTTTTTCCTCGGAGAGACTTTCTAGATTTAGACACTCTATTTCAGCCTTTGCTTTTGACATTTCAGTTCCTCTTAGTATTCCTAAGAGTATTTCTTAGTCTTCCTATGATCTTGAACACCATCATACTCATCCAAATTAGTTTCCAGGCAGCACAGATTAAATTATTTTTCCCTGAAAATCTGATTACTTGGGCCCTTTGTGTAGAGGATTGGTTATAAAGGTCATTTTAACAATGGGATTGGACCTAGTATGCAAGTTGATTAATTAATTACTCAAATAATAACTAGATCTAGCCTTAAAACACTCAGATTATATATTGGGCCTCCCTTACCTCAATGGGCCATTAATTTCACATTCTCTATTAGGAAGACTAAAACAATAGTCATCAGCAGGATAAAAAATGCTGAGACTTCTAAGAACTGATTTCAGATCATAAATAGTAGAGTTAGAATCAGAATCTGAGAATATAAAACGATGCTCATTTGACCACAATCATGATCAATAACTATGTGTAACTTAGTTTATGTGATTAAAATCCATAATCAGACTATTAGTGAGTTATCTGTTTCTAGTAATTTAGCCACACAAGTGCTAAATTGTACAGCGCTGGTATCAGAAAGTATATGGAATTAATATCAAGGAATTTTGTCAGTTTTAGGTTTATATACCTGGGGAATTCAGAAGTGGAAAATACATGTATTAATATTAATAACACTTGGGCTTCCCTGGTGGCGCAGTGGTTGAGAGTCCGCCTGCCGATGCAGGGGACACGGCTTCGTGCCCCGGTCCGGGAGAATCCCACATGCCGCGGAGCGGCTGGGCCCGTGAGCCATGGCCGCTGAGCCTGCGCGTCCGGAGCCTGTGCTCCGCAACGGGAGAGGCCACAACAGTGAGAGGCCCGTGTAATGCAAAAAAATATATATATATATATTAATAACACTTTTTTAATGTATATGTAGCACAAATTACAATACCTACTTTTGAAGAGTAGCATGGTAATCAAAACAGAGCTTTGCCTAGAAAAAGGAAGCATAGATCATCCCCAATTCCCAAGAATTTTCAATCAGTAATTTCAAAAATGATTATTGGGTATATTGCATAAACATGACAGGATCCTCCTTCACCTTAAAAGTTTAATTCAAATGTTTCCTTTACTTCAGGAATCAGTAGCCATTAAAAAGGGGGTGCTAGTTTGTTGCTATCCATTCTGGTCACATATGGTTGGAGGATATACCTTTGCAAAGTAATACACAATTACTATGTGACCAGCACTGTATTATATTCTTTGCATGCATTTAGCATACATAATTCCCTCAGTGTCAAATTTATGAGGTACTTACTACCATTTCTCCCGCTTTATGGCAAGAAAAAAATGAGGCAAAGCATATATGAGTGTATAACTTAATTCCTTAATTTGAACCCAATCTGGTTGATTTTAGAATCCATGCTCTTAATCACAAGGTTAATTTGCTTGTGTGTGAGTGTATATGTGTGTAGGAATTACAGATAAACAGAGGAGATAAAGAATATGGTACTTTTGTATCATTTTTATCCTGGATACAATTTTTTTTTCCCTCAAGCAACTTCTAATCTCATATTTTCTCAGGAAGTAAGAACTGGCAAATGTTACTTTTTAATTTTTTTTCTAAGCAAGGAAGGATTGACAAAAAGAGAAAAGTTAACTTCAGATTATCAAGAATGTTTCACCGGACAAATGTATTTAAATTTTAAAGATTTAAATACACTTGTATTTAAATACATTAAACACAAATGTATTTAAAATTTAGAGATTTTAGCCTAGCCAGCATCAATTCACTGATTCTACAGTAAGGACTGTGTTTGGCCATGTCACCAAGAGACAGAATAGCAGAAATAACTGTATGTTTTATTAAAAACCTATTTTTGTCTCTCTCTCTGTTTTTTAATCTTAAACTCTAATTTAGTTGTTGGTCCCTTAGGTACAAAGTACACAGTTCATAATTCATTTGATATAAAATGTCAGTTTAGATTCTTGCCTGTCTTTGATACATGAGAAAAAACATGTACATTTCAATTTCCTCAATGCCAGAAATACCAGGAACAACCCCCCGCTGTGCGTCTCTGAGACCTCTGTGTTAAATTAAACATCAAGATCCCGAAACTGTGGGGAAGGAGATTTCCAAGACAGAGAGTACAAATACATGAGACAGAGGGAGACAGCTAATGCCTTTCCTATCAGTGGCGTGATATCTCCCAGAGAGCATCTTTGATTCTCAAATTAGTCCTCACTTATAATTTAATATACCACAACCAGTCTGCTGTTTCCTTCCATGTGGCTTTCAGAGGCGATGGTTGGAATCATCAAGGAAAATAAACATTTCGATGTTTGGGGCTTGGTTTAATTTTCAACCTAACTAGTGATAGTTTATGTATATTTTGTGCTTATTATATGTCACGCTTTCGATTCTTTAAAAAAATAGTCAGGCACTTACTTCTATGCCAGCTGATCTTCCCAGGGCACACACATCCTTTCTCCCTTAACCAAAACCCACTGAGGATGGTTATGTGATGACAAAATCACTTTTCAGATGAACAAATTGAGGCCTCGAGAGGAGATAACTTTCCTGGGGTCACTTGATCAATAAATGAACATGCTGGGGGTGGTGGGTGGTGGTGAAGTTCAAAGTCAGATAGTTTGACAGATGCTGCAGTCAATGTGCTTAACAGATACACAGTTTAAGACACACGCTTCCTTGATTTAGAGAGTCAGACATGTGAACGAGATGCAAGCCTTCTTTTGTGGATATACCCTCAACCTCAGGCTTTCATGAGGAAGGTGGTCCTCCTTCCTGAGGGCCAGGAAGACACAGAAGGTCCTTCCTGAGACCATGCCAGGGAACGATTCCCCTACATGCTCATACTGTTCATACTCCTGGGTTCGCCAATATTCCACGTGGAATTAAGTGTCCTCATCTGACCGAGGTGCTTTTTAATCTGTTCTTGAAACATTGTTTTAGCATGGGGAGAAAAAGATTTATTCAGTCAGTCATTCCTTTTTACAAATATGAGTTTTCTTGCTCTTTCTATGAATTTAGAAAATCTTTCCAAAATTAACATCATTAGATAAATTCAGACTCTCTTTATAAGAGTGTAAATTATGTACAATCAGAAGATCACATCTATTCCTTTCCCTTGATATATAGAGAGCATTAACACAGGAAATTCAATTTTAATACAGGCCCAAAGAGAGGACAATTTAGTCATTAGCAATAATGACACCATTCTTACACACTAGTGTTTGGGATAAATGTATTTTCACAAGTTCTAATGAGACTGTCTGTTGTACACCTACACAAAAGCAATTCAAATCTGAAATCTTAAATTTTCTATTACGAGCCAAAGAAAGAAGTGTACATTTTCACTCATGTCACTTGAGAGCTAAAAATTGAGAAAAAGAAAAATTTTCAGAAAAGTTAAAAGCGTCTTTTCTACTAAATAGATAAATATGAGGTTATTTTAATATTCTCTTCTTCTAACTAGAGTTTATCTTAGATATAAAGTCATGGGGGAATATGAAAGAAGTTGGTCGAAATACTTGGTGGGCAAGTAAGTGTCTGTATCCACACGCTGGGAAAGGATGTTCCAACTGGTCAACTCCATAACTTTGCTTCTGCTTACTTCTTTGTAAGGCTATACAAAGTCTGTTTTAATTGAATTTTCTTCTTCTCATTAGATTGTAAACTTTATGCATTTTTGGGTCATGAAGCCAAGTGAGAACAGCTCTCTAGTTCACTGGCAACAGGTTCTGAACACCTGATCCTTCAACCAAACAATTCTGTTGAAATTATATTTGGTACCACTGGAGAGTCAAGCCGCATAGAAATGGTCAGTGGAAGGTGTTTCAAACAGATAAGAGTGCAGTGGCTCAGAACCAGGTTTCTGTAGCCAGTCTCTAGGTTTGCATATGGTCTCTGCCGTTTACTAGTTGCCTGACCGTAATGAACTAGTTGCAAGCCAATCTCTTTTCCTCAGCTTCCCCATGTGTAAGTAGGGATAATAGTATCCCTTTCCTCATAAAATTTTCAAGAAATAAATGAGTTAATATATGTAAAACAACACCTGCATCTAGAAAGTACTATCTGAGAAGTCATTATATCAAAGCAAATAATTTTTATCAAATAAAATACCACATCATTTTAACTGTTGTCTAGGCACCTGGAAAACAAATTCAGCCAACTTTGTGGAGTTGTATTTGTGAACTCCTAGAAGGAAGAATCTTAAGTATGAGGTCTGATAGCCAGCAAACTCTGGAATCCAGGATAAAGACGTCACTGACTTGAGGAAACACATTTAAAAATCCCACAGAGGAGGGGAAGCCACCAGACGCTCATTAAGGAAAATTCCCCACAGGAAGCAGACTCAGGCTTTAGTTACATGGGGTTCCTTCCAGCAGATGTTCTGTGTAGGGATTCAAGAGCTGAGGAAATTCAGCTGACAGTGTCTTCACGGTAGGGCCGGTTAGTGCCCCTTAGGGCACAAAACTCCACACCTGTTGCTTTTTGTGCCACAGGTAGGACTCAGCCTCTGAAACTGGTCATCCATGGTATCTCTTTCTGCCCCACTCAGGGAGACTGGGAGCAATATGTTGGCTCCCATCCACTGGAAAGGCCTCAGGTCTTGAGAATGGAGCTTCTAGAGTCAAAGACACATTGAGCGCAGGGGCCCGTTCCACTTATTTTCCCTCCGTAATTCTGTTGCCAGTGATAAGTGTGGCATAGAGCCATAGATAGGATCACGTCATATTTTTTATTTGAAGATATTTTAAAAATGATCTAGTCCAGTGGTTTTCAAACTTGGGCATGCACTCCAACAACACAAGGTGGGGGTCATCTATGAAAATACAGGTTGTTTGGCCCCAGCCTCAGAATTTCTGAGTCAGTAGGTTGAAGGTGGGGTTCCAGATCTGCATTTCAAACAAGTTCTCAGGGAACACGGATAGTCCTAGTCTGGGATCACACTACAGGAACCACTGATCTAGGTCAAGTCTGTCATTCTAGAGATGAGAAGCCTGCATCACAGTCAAGTAAAGTTAGTTAACTCAGGCCAAAGAGCTAATTACTGCAAGAATCATCATTGCTAGAGCTGAAAGCAGTGGAGAAGGGTCTCAGAAGATTGCCAGATGAAGAGCTTCAGAGGAACACCTTTGGAACGGTGTCCTCAATTTCATCATCAAGGTCGTTACTTCATGTCACATCGGGTTTGCTTCCTGAGGTTTACACACTTGAGAGCTCGAACAAAAGCAAACACATATGTTGAGCTGCCAGAGTTTGGTATGATTTTCAAGAAGTTATGAAATTTCTCTAAAGCTCACTACTTTTTCCTTTCTCTCAAACATCTTGCGATTTAAACTCCTCTGTTTTCAAGTGGCAGAAGACCTAACACACACAGGCTTAAATAATGAAAGGGGTTGGCCCCTGTGATGGAATAATCCAGGGAAAAAGCTGATTTTCGGCAGAATCACATTCATGGGATCAAATGGTATCACCAGAATCGCGTCTACCTCCTTCCCTCAGATCTGCTCTGCCTTTTTCCATGTTGGCTACCTTTTCAGACCTTCTGAGGGGCAATACGACTGGTGGCAGATTCAACTGAATCCCAGGTTAAAATCCAGGGCATGACATATGCCTCTGTTGGCTATACCGCATCTCATTGACTCTGACTGGAACATCTGTAATCCCTGAAAACAATTACTGTGGCCAGGGGCTTATGATGTTCTTAGCATGGGAGGGTCCAGGGTGCCCAGAGGGAAACTGGAGCACTGTAAGCAAAAGAGGATGGAAAGGGTGATGGCATATTGGATGCAAAAATAACACAAGGCCATTGTTACAGCACTGCTAATTTAGTAGAATGTGCCCAGAGGCAATGTAAATGGTGAGAGGGATCTGGAAAGAAAGAAAAGAAAAGAAAAGAAAAAGAAAGAAAGAAAAAGAGGGAGAGAGAGAGGGAGGGAGGGAGGGAGGAGAGAGCAAGTGAGAGAAGAGAGAGAGAAAATCAACTATGAGTCCTCTATCCATCACCACCCATCCATTCATTCTGTCCTTGCCAAGGAATTATACTCCAGTAGATAAGCATGATACATACATATGAAACATTTAAGTAAAAATGGAAGATGGTGTAAGTTCCAAGATGATCAAAGTGTAAAGAGGAGTGCTGTCAAAAAATGTGTGCTAGACGCCCTCACATTTCTGTTTTCCTTTAGCTCAGTTAATTCATAATCATGAATATCATAGTGGCTGTTTGCTCACTGCCGTCACAATGTATACTTCGTTAAGTTTGTAGAGAACCTTTAGACTCTGATCTATATCTCTTTGTAGAGATACAGTAAGAATCTTCTTGAAGTTCTTAAGGAAAAGAGATTGGAAATATGGTCTTTAAGTACCTAAGATATATAAAGAAGTTATCTCACTTTTGTAAAAATATTTATGCAGGACGAGGGGAAGATGGCAGAAGAGTAAGAAGCAGAGATCACCTTCCTCCCCACAGATACACCAAAAATACATCTACACGTGGAACAACTCCTACAGGACACCTACTGAACGCTGGCAGAAGACCTCAGACCTCCCAAAAGGCAGGAAAGTCCCCACGTACCTGGGTAGGGCAAAAGAAAAAAGAATAAATAGAGACAAAAGGATAGGGATGGGACCTGCACCAGTGGGAAGGAGCTGTGAAGGAGGAAAGGTTTCCACACACTAGGAAGCCCCTTTGCAGGTGGAGACTGCGGCCGGTGGAGGGGGCTTCAGAGCCACAGAGGAGAGCGCAGCAACAGGGGTGCAGAGGGCAAAGCGGAGAGATTCCCACACAGAGGATTGGTGCAGACCGACACTCACCAGCCTAAGAGGCTTGTCTGCTCACCTGCTGGGGCGGGCGGGTCAGGGAGCTGAGGCTCGGGCTTCGGTCGGAGCGCAGGGAGAGGACTGGGGTTGGTGGCGTGAACACAGCCTGAAGGGGGCTAGTGCACCACGGCTAGCCGGGAGGGAGTCCAGGGAAAGGTCTGGAGCTAACGAAGAGGCAAGAGACTTTATCTTCCCTCTTTGTTTCCTGGTGCATGAGGAGAGGGGATTAAGAGCGCTGCCTAAAGCAGCTCCAGAGACGGGTGCGAGCTGCGGCTAAAAGCGCGGACCCCAGAGATGGGCGCGAGCCGCGGCTAAAAGCACGGACCTCAGAGACGGGCATGAGACGCTAAGGCTGCTGCTGCCGCCACCAAGAAGCCTGTGTGCGAGCACAGGTCACTATCCACATCCCCCTTCCGGGGAGCCTGTGCAGCCCGCCACTAACAGGTTCCCGGGATCCAGGGACAACTTCCCCGGGAGAATGCATGGTGCGCCTCAGGCTGCTGCAATGTCACGCCGGCCTCTGCCGCCGCAGGCCCGCCCCGCACTCTGTGCCCCTCCCTACCCCCCCCCCCCACCCGCAGCCTGAGTGAGCCAGATCACCAGAAGCAGCTGCTCCTTTAACCCCGTCCTGTCTGAGCGAAGAACAGACGCCCTCCAGCAACCTACATGCAGAGGCGGGGCCAAATCAAAGGCTGAGCCCCGGGAGCTGTGAGAACAAAGAACAGAAAGGGAAATCTCTCCCAGCAGCCTCAGAAGCAGTGGATTAAAGCTCCACAATCAACCTGATGTACCTGCATCTGTGGAATACATGAATAGACAACGAATCATCCCAAATTGAGGAGGGGGACTCTGAGAGGAAGATTTATGATTTTTTCCCCTTTACCTCTTTCTGTGAGTGTGTATGTGTATGCTTCTGTGAGAGATTATGTCTGTATAGCTTTGCTTCCACCATTTGTCGTAGGGTTCTATCCGTCTGTTTTTCTTTCTTTTTTGTAATAATTATTTTTTTTATTTAAATAACTTTATTATATTTTATCTTACTTTATTTTATTTTACTTTATCTTCTTTCTTTCTTTTTTCCTTCCTCCCTCCCTCCCTCCCTCCCTCCTTTCTTTCTTTTTTCTACTTCTAATAATTCTTTCTTTCTACTTTTTCTCCCTTTTATTCTGAGCCGTGTGGATGAAAGGCTCTTGGTGCTGCAGCCAGGAGTCAGTGCTGTGCCTCTGAGGTGGGAGAGCCAACTTCAGGACACTGGGCAACAAGAGACCTTCCAGCTCCACATAATATCAAAGGGCGAAAATCTCCCAGAGATCTCCATCTCAACACCAGCACCCAGCTTCACTCAACGACCAGCAAGCTACAGTGCTGGACACCCTATGCCAAACAACTAGCAAAACAGGAACACAACCCCACCCATTAGCAGAGAGGCTGCGTAAAATCATAATAAGTGCACAGACACCCCAAAACACACCACCAGACGTGGACCTGCCCACCAGAGAGACAAGATCCAGCCTCATCCACCAGAACACAGGCACTAGTACCCTCCACCAGGAAGCCTACACAACCCACTGAACCAACCTTAGCCACTGGGGACAGACACCAAAAACAACAGGAACTACGAACCTGCAGCCTGCAAAAAGGAGACCCCCAAAACAGTAAGATAAGCAAAATGAGAAGACAGAAAACACACAGCAGATGAAGGAGCAACATAAAAACCCACCAGACCTAACAAATGAAGAGGAAATAGGCAGTCTACCTGAAAAAGAATTCAGAATAATGATAGTAAAGATGATCCAAAATCTTGGAAATAGAATAGACAAAATGCAAGAAACATTTAACAAGGACCTAGAAGAACTAAAGATGAAACAAACAACGATAAACAACACAATAAATGAAATGAAAAATACTCTAGATGGGATCAATAGCAGAATAACTGAGGCAGAAGAACGGATAAGTGACCTGGAAGATAAAATAGTGGAAATAACTACTGCAGAGCAGAATAAAGAAAAAAGAATGAAAAGAACTGAAGACAGTCTCAGAGACCTCTGGGACAACATTAAACACACCAATATTCGAATTATAGGGGTCCCAGAAGAAGAAGAGAAAAAGAAAGGGACTGAGAAAATATTTGAAGAGATTATAGTTGAAAACTTCCCTAATATGGGAAAGAAAATAGTTAATCAAGTCCAGGAAGCACAGAGAGTCCCATACAGGAAAAATCCAAGGAGAAATACGCCAAGACACATAAAATCAAACTGTCAAAAATTAAATACAAAGAAAGCATATGAAAAGCAGCAAGAGAAAAACAACAAATAAGACACAAGGGAATCCTGATAAGGTTAACAGCTGATGTTTCAGCAGAAACTCTGCAAGCCAGAAGAGAGTGGCAGGACATATTTAAAGTGATGAAGGAGAAAAAGCTGCAACCAAGATTACTCTACCCAGCAAGGATCTCATTCAGATTTGATGGAGAAATTAAAACCTTTACAGACAAGCAAAAGCTGAGAGTTCAGCACCACCAAACCAGCTTTACAACAAATGCTAAAGGAATTGCTCTAGGCAAGAAACACAAGAGAAAGAAAAGGCCTACAATAAAGAACCCAAAACAATTTAGAAAATGGGAATAGGAACATACATATAGATAATTACCTTAAATGTAAACAGACTAAATGCTCCCACCAAAAGACACAGATTGGCTGAATGGATACAAAAACAAGACCCATATATATGCTGTCTACAAGAAACCCACTTCAGACCTAGAGACACATACAGACTGAAAGTAAGGGGATGGAAAAAGATATTCCATGCAAATGGAAACCAAAAGAAAGCTGGAGTAGCAATTCTCATATCAGACAAAATAGACTTTAAAATAAGGACTATTAGAAGAGACAAAGAAGGACACTACATAACGATCAAGGGATTGATCCAAGAAGAAGATATAACAATGGTAAATATTTATGCACCCAACACAGGAGCACCTCAATACATAAGGCAAATACTAACAGCCATAGAAGGGGAAATCGACAGTAACACATTCACTTTTGGGGGACTTTAACACCCCACTATCACCAATGGACAGATCATCCAAAATGCAAATAAATAAGGAAACACAAGCTTTAAATGATACATTAAACAAGATGGGCTTAATTGATATTTATAGGACACTCCATCCAAAAACAACAGAATACACATTTTTCTCAAGTGCCCATGGAACATTCTCCAGGATAGATCATATCTTGGGTCACAAATCAAGCCTTTGTAAATTTAAGAAAATTGAAATTGTATCAGGTATCTTTTCCAACCACAATGCTATGAGACTAGATATCAATTACAGGAAAAGATATGTAAAAAATACAAATACATGGAGGCTAAACAATACACTACTTAATAATGAAGTGATCACTGAAGAAATCAAAGAGGAAATTTAAAAATACCTAGAAACAAATGACAATGGAGACACGATGACCCAAAACCTATGGGATGCAGCAAAAGCAGTTCTAAGAGGGAAGTTTATAGCAATACAATCCTACCTTAAGAAACAGGATACATCTCGAATAAACAACCTAACCTTGCACCTAAAGCAATTAGAGAAAGAAGAACAAAACAACCCCAAAGTTATCAGAAGGAAAGAAATCATAAAAATCAGATCAGAAATAAATGAAAAAGAAATGAAGGAAACGATAGCAAAGATCAATAAAACTAAAAGCTGGTTCTTTGAGAAGATAAACAAAAGTGATAAACCATGAGCCAGACTCATCAAGAAAGAAAGGGAGGAGACTCAAATCAATAGAATTAGAAATGAAAAAGGAGAAGTAACAACTGACACTGCAGAAATACAAAAGATCATGAGAGATTACTACAAGCAACTATATGCCAATAAAATGGACAACCTGGAAGAAATGGACAAATTCTTAGAAATGCACAACCTGCCAAGACTGAATCAGGAAGAAATAGAAAATATGAACAGACCAATCACAAGCACTGACATTGAAACTGTGATGAAAAATCTTCCAACAAACAAAAGCCCAGGACCAGATGGCTTCACAGGCGAATTCTATCAAACATTTAGAGAAGAGCTATCACCTATCCTTCTCAAACTCTTCCAAAATATAGCAGAGGGAGGAACACTCCCAAACTCATTCTACGATGCCACCATCACCTTGATACCAAAACTAGACAAGGATGTCACAAAGAAAGAAAACTACAGGCCAATATCACTGATGAACATAGATGCAAAAATCCTCAACAAAATACTAGCAAACAGAATCCAACAGCCCATTAAAAGGATCATACACCATGATGAAGTGGGGTTTATTCCAGGAATGCAAGGATCCTTCAATATACGCAAATCAATCAACGTGATACACCATATTAACAAATTGAAGTAGAAAAACCATATGATCATCTCAATAGATGCAGAGAAAGCTTTCAACAAAATTCAAAACCCATTTATGATAAAAACCCTGCAGAAAGTAGGCATAGAGGGAACTTACCTCCACATAATAAAGGCCATATATGACAAACCCACAGCCAACACCATTCTCAATGGTGAAAAACTGAAACCATTTCCACTAAGATCAGGAACAAGACAAGGTTGCCCACTCTCATCACTCTTGTTCAACATAGTTTTGGAAGTTTTAGCCACAGCAATCAGAGAAGAAAAGGAAATAAAAGGAACCCAAATCGGAAAAGAAGAAGTAAAGCTGTCACTGTTTGCAGATGACATGATACTATTCACAGAGAATCCTAAAGATGCTACCAGAAAACTACTAGAGCTAATCAATGAATTTGGTAAAGTAGTAGGATACAAAATTAATGCACAGAAATCTCTGGCATTCCTATGCACTAATGATGAAAAATCTGAAAGTGAAATCAAGAAAACACTCCCATTTACCACTGCAACAAAAAGAATAAAATATCTAGGAGAAAACCTACCTAAGGAGACAAAAGACCTGTATGCAGAAAGTTATAAGACACTGATGAAAGAAATTAAAGATGATTCAAATACATGGAGAGATATAACATGTTCTTGGATTGGAAGAATCAACATTGTGAAAATGACTCTACTACCCAAAGCAATCTACAGATTCAATATAATCCCTATCAAACTACCACTGGCATTTTTTACAGAACTAGAACAAAAAATTTCACAATTTGTATGGAAACACAAAAGACCCCGAATAGCCAAAGCAATCTTCAGAACGAAAAATGGAGCTGGAGGAATCAGGCTCCCTGACTTCAGACTATACTACAAAGCTACAGTAATCAAGACAGTACAGTACTGGCTCAAAAACAGAAAGATAGATCAATGCAACAGGATAGAAAGCCCAGAGATAAACCCATGCACATATGGTTACCTTATTTTTGATAAAGGAGGCAGGAATGTACAGTGGAGAAAGGACAGCCTCTTCAATAAGTGGTGCTGGGAGAACTTGACAGGTGCATGTAAAAGTATGAGATTAGATCACTCCCTAACACCATACACAAAAATAAGCTCAAAAGGGATTAAAGACCTAAATATAAGGCCAGAAACTATCAAACTCTTAGAGGAAAACATAGGCAGAACACTCTATGACATAAATCACAGCAAGATCCTTTTTGACCCACCTCCTAGAGAAATGGAAATAAAAACAAAAATAAACAAATGGGATCTAATGAAACTTCAAAGCTTTTGCACAGCAAAGGAAACCATATACAAAACCAAAAGACAACCCTCAGAATGGGAGAAAATATTTGCAAATGAAGCAACTGACAAAGGATTAATCTCCAAAATTTATAAGCAGCTCATGCAGCTCAATAACAAGAAAACAAACAACCCAATCCCAAAATGGGCAGAAGACCTAAATAGACATTTCTCCAAAGAAGATATACAGACTGCCAACAAACACATGAAAGACTGCTCAACATCATTAATCATTAGAGATATGCAAATCAAAACTACAATGAGATATCATCTCAGACCGGTCAGAATGGCCAGCATCAAAAAATCTCGAAACAATAAATGCTGGAGAGGGTGTGGAGAAAAGGGAACACTCTTGCACTGCTGGTGGGAATGTGAATTGGTACAGCCACTATGGAGAACAGTATGGAGGTTCCTTAAAAAACTACAAATAGAACTACCATATGACCCAGCAATCCCACTACTGGGCATATACCCTGAGAAAACCATAATTCAAAAAGAGTCATGTACCAAAATATTCATTGCAGCTCTATTTACAATAGCCCAGAGACGGAAACAGCCTAAGTGCCCATCATCGGATGAATGGATAAAGAAGATGTGGCACATATATACAATGGAATATTACTCACCCGTTAAAAGAAATGAAATTGAGCTATTTGTAATGAGGTGGATGGACCTAGAGTCTGTCATACAGAGTGAAGTAAGTCAGAAAGAGAAAGACAAATACCGTATGCTAACACATATATATGGAATTTAAGAAAAAAAAATGTCATGAAGAACCTAGGGGTAAGACAGGAATAAAGACACAGACCTACTAGAGAATGGACTTGAGGATATGGGGAGGCGGAAGGGTAAGCTGGGACAAAGCGAGAGAGTAGCATGGACATATATACACTACCAAAAGTAAAATAGATAGCTAGTGGGAAGCAGCCGCATAGCACAGGGAGATCAGCTCGGTGTTTTGTGACCACCTAGAGGGGTGGGATAGGGAGGTTGGGAGGGAGGGAGGGAGACGCAAGAGGGAAGAGATATGGGGACATATGTATATGTATAACTGATTCACTTTGTTATAAAGCAGAAACTAACACACCATTGTAAAGCAATTATACCCCAATAAAGATGTAAAAAAAAAATTATGCAGACAGGTAAATGCTCATAGAATTTTATGCAAGACAGGCATAGAGTCCATCTATGATAACAAAGGAAAAAGAAAAGAGTAAGAGATTATTTTTTTTAAAAAAAGCAAAACTTTCTTCAGGGCACTATAAGAATTCAAATAAAACTTCAAGTTGCTTTCAAACTGCAGAGCCAGTCAGACAGACATGATTTTTTTTAACCTTAAAGTTATAGATAAACCTTTATTCCAAGAGAAAAATAAAAAACAGAAAGGGGAATTGTACTTATTCTTCTTAAAAATATGATCTTTCAATATCAATGGAACTTAAAGGGATATTTCCCATCCCTCTCCCCTGGTAAAGTAGAAGTGTGATTTTTTTTTTTCGTCTCTCTCTTGCGCCAGGATGCTCCAAAGATGGCACTTAATTGTATGTGTGGGCCTGTGTGTTTCTATACAAACCACAGGAGAGTATGCAAATGTGGGAGGCTGGCAGCCCTTTGCTAGAGGCTTGTTGAGTCCACAGCAAGCACACTTCATAGTTCCCTCGTCTTCTTCCTGGCTCAGAAGTTAGTTTCTTTCTACAATGTTTTTATAAGCAGGACGTTCGTTGCCAAGATGGTGAATATGGAAAGTGAGGAAAATTCCACAAGTTGTAAAATAGAAATGTCTCCTTGTCTTTGGCTTATGTAATTTTACAAACACACACGGAGACACAGAGCAGGGTAAGTAAACTATCAGTTCTAAGAAGGTAAAGGTAAGGTTTTTCACAAAGGGATGAGAGCTTGTTTAAGACAGTTATAAATAGGGGCAGCTATACATTTGGTTTTATTCTTCTACTTGGGAGAAAGCACAGGTTCAACTAAATGGCCCTGGTATGTGTTTCCAAAAGCACACTGTTTCTTTTACTAAGAATTTAGAGACTTTTTATTCATTGAATTTGCCTCTCTCATCACTTTGAAGGGGTTGATTTTTCCAGGGGAAAAAGAGCACATTTGGAAGACACACACAGAAGTAGAACATTCTGTACAACTGTTCTAAAGATTCATATGAACTGATTGTAATATAAATCGTGTAGCTTTTAATATGCTGAAGGTAAAGACAAACCGTGTGTTTATGCTGTAGAATGCTCTTGTAACGAATGCTATTCCCCACAATCCTACGTCTTCACTGTGGCTTTTACGTCATAAAAGGCAGCTAAACTCATCTTTCCTTCTGCCCTCTGTATAAGGTAAGATACCATCTTGGCCTTTTGTTTATTTCAATTTCTAACCTACAGCTTATTTTTTTTAAATTTAGATTCCTTTGCATTCTTTCCATTTTTAAGTATCTCCTGACCACTTGCACCTTGAAGTTTCAACTTACATCTTGCAAATAATTCAAAGTAGATTCAGAGCAGATGAAAAATGGAAAACATGTGCTAATGGTATCTATATTTGCACACTCCAAGCAAACTTTATATTTTGGGGGATTATTAATTTCATTAAAAAAAACAAAAAATAGCATCTTGACGTTGTACTGAACAGATTTGAAAAGGCATGGCAATATTTTGTACTTCTCATTGCTACAGCTACAGAGAAAGTGTAAGATAAAATGAAGCTTGAATTTGCAACTCTTGTTTACTTATTTATTTTTTGGCCTACCCCTGATTTTTGAGCTTCTAATTGCTCCTAATTCTCTTGGGCATCCTCTCATAAAAATGACATCTTTTTCCCTATAGTTGCTCCATAGCGCTACCTACCGTCCACTCCCCTGAGGTCTTAGGGCTTTCAGGTGAGATGAGAAAAAAGGAAAGAAAATTCAGTTCTTTCCTTTAGAAAGTGAAGGAGAAAAATAAGTTTACTGTGCAAGTCATACCACAAGTCTGAGACTCAGTCCCTAATCAATTGAAGGACTATAGTCAATGATTTATTTTTCCTTTCTTTTCTTTTGTTTAAAGGCAAAGCTATTGTAACATTTAACCTAAGAGATTTGATAGCACTGTCCCACCCCTCCTAAGAGTGTAGGCTGCTCCCAGGGCAATCATCATTCTGCTTCCTTTAAAGCATTTCCTTTCCTTCTGTTGCATAGTTGGTACTCTCTTGACCTACCTACTCTTAACTGACTTGCTGGATTAATAAAAAAATTTCCATTTACTCTGTAACATACCAGGAAGGATAGTCAACTGTTTTAGTCCAAAGGCTAAGTTTTGCGGTCACCAGTAGACTTAGTTGTATTTTCCCCAAATGACAACTACCTACAATCACGAGAAATAATAGAGTGGCTGTATTAAATTGCTAAGTTTTTGAGATGGTTTGAGTACACAGTAATACATAACTGAAAGAGAATTCCAGTCTTTTAAAATCTAAAAGAAAATTAATCCAGCAGTTTGATCTCTGAAAAATCAGTGGGTGACATTATTCTTTTAGCAATATTATTGGGCAAAAAATATATGTTACATTTTAAAAAGCAAATATTTCACTTAGTTGTTCAAAAGTGCATTTACTGAACAATTACTATGCTTTCCTATTTGGTGAAAAATGAAATAAACTTTTTTTTTTTCACTTTTGAAAATGAAATAAATTCCAAGATTTAACTTTTTAAAAAAGATGTATGTGAAGAAAATTTGGAAAAGGTGAAAAAACATTACCAAAAAAATTCTCTCTTGGCCTAGCATTAACAAAGTTATAAAAGCATTTATTTATGAATAAAAATATACATATAATGGAAATGAAAAAATAATCCAAAAAATTGTATTTAATAAGTGGCTCAGTATGAATACAGAAGAGAAATCTATCAAGAAAAAATGTGCTGCTTTTCTGCCCGTTGAAATCCCAAGATAAGCAATGAGAGTTTGATGTAAAAATCACTTGAAAATTATGATCCGGAGGTCATAGAGGTAGATATTTAAGCTATTTCAAACGGAAAATCACTTCTCATCCTTCTTGCTTCATCATCCAATACACATCACAACCCCCCCTGAGCAGGGCTATTGGGCTGGCCATATTTATGTCACCCATGTCACTCTGAGGGCTTAAAGTAGGAAGGGATAGAGATACAGCCAGACAAAATTATCCTGGTCTCCCCAGCATGTGTCAAAAACTGTGATTTTTCACTTGCCCTCCCTCCAGGGCATTTTCCAGCCTTTGGAGGTAAAAGGGTTCTGCACACTCAATCCCAAAGTGTTTGGGGGGGGGTGGTTTCCCCCATGTCACTAAGCCAAGCTCTGGACCTAGCTGAGTGTCCTACAATTCAGCTCAATTCTGACACTATCAACCGGAAGATAGCATCAGATTCCACAGGGAAAGGGCTCAGTCCCGCAAGACTGCTCGTTTCCAGTCCCCCTGCCTGCCACCTCTAATGCCATTCACAGCCTAGACTGTTACCTGTGCTTCTGACCAAATGGAAGGTTCCAATGATCCCCCTCCAACTCAGGATGGCAAGTCAAGGTTGTTACCTATACTTTGGCTATAAATCAGGTCCCCACAATCCCCTTTTTGGGTTCTGTTAATTTGCTAGAGTGGCTCACAGAACTCAGGAGATCCTTTTACTCACTAGGTTTCTGATTTATTACAAAGGATACAACACAGGAATAGCCGGATGGAAGAGACACCAGGGCAAAGAATGTGGGGAACGGCGCGGAGCTTCCATGCCCTGCTGAACTCCCCACTGTCCCCAATATCCACGTATTCACCAATCTGGAAGCTCTCAGAACCCCATCCTTTTGGGTTTTTATGGAGGCTTCATCACAGGGCGTGACTGATTAACTCATTGGCCATTTGGGACTGAACTCAATCTCAAGTCCCTCTCCCCTCCCAAGAGGTCAGGAGTGGGTGGGATTGAAAGTTCCAATCTTCTAACCACGTGGTCGGCTCCTCTGGCAACACGCCTCTGTCCTTGGGCGCTTTCCAGAACGCATCTCATCAGCATAACAAAAGAGACTTTTATGACTCTCTGTGCTTAGGAAATTCCAAGGGGTTTAGGAGCTCTGCCAGAAACAGGTACCAAGCCCACTTACATATTTCTTACTTTAGATCACAATATTGCAAGAGGCCAGAAAAGAGTCCTAGTAGGAACAAAGAAAATAGCAAGCACCAAATATTCAAGACAGGCACTGTGCTGAGCGTGCTACATAAACTGTTGTTGAATCCTCTATCAGGTGGTAATTATCATCACGCCTGTTTAACAGAGGAACAAAATGAAGCTCAGAGAGGTCTGTGGATTCGCTTGTAGTCCCTCAGCCAGTGAGTAAAAGAAGGGGAATCAAATCCAAGTTTGTAGGATTCCAAAGTCTATGCTTTTACAATGTGTCTAAGTGTTAATTCCAAATGGATTTCACTCCTTTTCTTTCATGGATGTTTTAGGTTGGAGGGGAGGTCAAGACAAGGAGAGAGAAACTAAAACTCTAAGAAACCACTCACAACCATTTTGCTTCTTTTAGTGTTTGCTTTTCTCATATCACATCGTTGGAAAAGGAATACATTCCTCAAGCCTAGTATTTTTATGAAGTTTTTAGATTATAATAATTCTTACCAATTTTAAGGTGTAAATGACAAATTGTTTACTGTCATAGAAAACTGGATTAAGTTCCGAGTTCCTTTCACTGTGACAATAAAGCAGTTCAGAAAAAGATAAACAGAAGAAAAATATTTCTTTTGGAAAAATAGAAAACTTTCATAAAAAATCTGTTTCTAGCCCGTCAGTATGGAATTTGTCACTAATCATTTTAAACTATGCCCTTTTATGCTTCTTCTGTCTCTTTTAGCTTTCTGAGTAGTTCTTTGATGTAACAAAGACAGTTTCAGACAAGATTTCAGTTCATCTGGAAAAAAAGGTTTAAGTCTGGAGGCAAAATGCAGTGTATTTAAAATTTATATACTCTACAATGCCTTTGTTCTGAACTTGAAGATCCTGCAAAACTTCTAAGCTTCTTTGGCTTCTTCCTCTAAGCTCATTTGTTCTTCCCTGGCTTATTATCATGCAACTGTGACTTTAACTAGTGGTTCCATCGTTTAACTACATGCGGAGTCATGGCTGACCCTTTCTGATCAATTGCCAATCCATACAGGTTTGACTGATAAAAGAGCCAATTAGATTTAAGCAAATTAAGGGACATCACCAATGTCAACCACTTATTAAACTGAATGCTGAATTCCATGCATACAAAACACTAATGCACTGAGCCCCATTAAGAGTTGAAATCCTAACCCCATTAGTAACTCCAGACCTTGAAGGGGTAAAGGTCATAAGAAAGTTTCATATTTATGGATTAACATTTGGAGTCTGTTTTATTTTTTTAATTCTTTTCCTGGAACTTTTGAACTTGCAGTATAAATGCTATTCAAGAGCTTGGATTCAATATATTCTTCATTTCTAAGAGTATCTTAGTGGTAAATAGGAGCATTACGCTATTACAAACAACCTAAAAATATAGTAATTGTAGAAATACAAAAGCCTGAGTACACACAAGTGGGTAAGGATACGCTACATAACTGAAGAAGAAAACAAAAGACCAAAACTCCTCCAGTGGACCAAATAATATTTTAAGTGAATTTTTAAAATAAAAAATGTGATCTATAGGGATTTGCCTCTGTCCTTCTATGTGCTGAGCTATTGGTCTCATGATCTCACTTGTCTTAATTTCCATCTTCAGAATAACTTGTGTTTATCATATTGTTTAATCATATTTTCCTTTTCTTTGGTCAAAGTTAAGACTTTCATTTTTTTAATACGATTAATTTGATTAAACATCATTAACGAAACAAGGAAGATCTGATAGAACTAACGAGGGTTTGAAATTAGGTATTGTTGGACTTCTTTTCCGCAGCCTTATTGAGGTATAATTGGCAGACACAAAACTGCACGTTAATCATCATTTTTCTCATCAGAAGAAAACAGAGAGAGCTAGTATCAAATAAGATGTTTCATAACCATTAACTAAGAGATGATGTACCAGGGTAAAATTCTTTGTGCTATGTCCCCTTACCTCTCCCAAATTCCAGTGTTAACCAACGTCTGTTATCCTATGTTTACCTAAGTAAACTAACTACAATAGGAAAGGAACCAGAGTGATGAGTTAGTACAATTTGAGAATATTTCTTACTTCTAATACTCCTGCCCTTCTTATAGTCTGGGCTAACAATTACATCTGCATGGCCGCAACATTTCTGCACTGGACAATTTTATACAGAGGAGGTCACCTTTTCCACAGCTGGCTATAAGGTTGCTCACGTAGAAGATGAGGTCTGAGCAGGCCTGAACAATGATAAGCTTACAACTTAAAACTGGTAATTAAGCTATCTTGACTGATTTATTTATTTACTCATTCACTCACTAATTGTTCATTATGCACCTACCATGTGTCAGGTTTGGTCTAGGCATTGAAGGTAAAAATGTGAATAAGAAATAGTCCCTGCTGTGTAGGTTCTTATAACCAGTGACTGTGACAGTCAGATGAGACAGGCAATTTCAATATAATGTGATTGAACTTGGGGATACAGAAGGGTCCTATCTCAGCCTTGGTTGGTAAAAGATGACTTCCCGATGGATTGACTTCCAAGTTGAAACCTAAAACATGAGTAGGACTTGGCCAGATGAAGGGGGTAAAAGAAGTTTTTCTGAGCCACATTTGAGAGCAAACACTTGATAAAGAAAAATAATTAGCAGTTCTGCCTTGCCCAGACTTTCTATTCTTATGTTTTTAAACTACACTAGAAAGAAAACGTAGCTAAGGGTGTTATTACAGATCTTGCATAATTCAGCATTGAAAGATAGTAGGAATTCAACATCACCATAAAAAAGATCTAATACTGAAATCAAGGAAATGGCAATAATGATAACAATCTAAATATAATGGAAAAGTAAACAGCATATAGAACTTTCTCTGCCCAGAAGTTGGTTCGCTTCTGTGCGTCGGTTCATTTATTATTCATTTCAGTATGAAACACAGTCCACTGGATAAAGGCATGGAAGATTTCTTTAATAACTCTCAGTACTAATTTAATTCTACTTAAACACACATATTCTAGTGAATGCCACATGCTTTTCAGCATGATTTTATGTGTAAATCAGGATAATATGTTTTCAGATCATTAAGTAAAAGGAAGCATGAACTAAAACCTATTTAATCAATGAGGTATCACCTTTAAACTGCCACAAGGTCATAAAAAAGATAATTTCAAAGCTGTAAGTTTCCTAATTGTAATCAACAACAATCTAACGATGAAAAGAAGTATGTCCTAATGGCTGTAATAAACTTGAGGAAATCACTGTCTGTCTTTGAAGACATTCTGCTTCCTCTTTTGGTGGAGGGCCATCTCCCAAATTCTGGATTTCTGAGGACATGCAGTGAACGATCGCATGAGGCCCAGAGAGTGCTGGCTTCCGAGCATTATGATAATGACGTGGATAAGCAACCACAGAGCAGAGATGAAGATAAGACTCAGCAGTTGATTTCAGTCCAACTGTACCACCATAAAACAATATTCAGTTTCCTCCTGTTTGCACAATATTAACCCTTCTAGTAACCCACTGACAGACATATTCGCACAGTGTATATTGAGTTAATAATGGCAGCTTGCTGTGTTTAACTGAATCGTAGATACACACACGCATATATTATAAATTATTAGGCCATACATTCCTAAACATACAATGGATTAAATTCACCCCTTTTATGAATGCAACGTAAATTGCTGTAAATTACAAACTATCTAAATCAGTGTTTAGCCAGAAAATGAGTATGTAACTCAAATATGCCACGTATTCTGTTAAGATGTCACTATGCCACGGAAAAATCTCCATTAAAGCACTAATCACTCTTTAATACCTAAATATAAACAAGGGGTATTATATATTAAGGTATAGAGTCATCCCAATTTTTTATCCCTTCAAGCATATTGGGTTACAGTGAAAAATGAAGATAGGAATATCCAAAGTTTCTTTTGTTTTGTTTTGATTTTTTGGTCTCAGTTCTTAAACAGGCACCCACCTAAATTCAATTCCCTTCTTTATTATTTGTTCATACCATACGCAACTGAGTTGATCTGCCCCAAAAGTCGCTCTCAAAGTGTTCTTTTCTTAAACAATGTGGCTTCAGCCATTTAGAGTTTCAATTGTTTGGTAAATATCCATTCATTAATTCTTATAATGTCATAAAAGGTAGATAATAGTGAGTGGTTTTTATGACACAGCAGGTAATGAATTCTTCCTTGGAAGAGGGGTTCCATACGAATTGTAGATTAACCCTTATTTTCCTCTGGTGATGAGACCTTTGTTGCTCTTATGCTCTTTACGACTGGAGAGGGATTTTATCCAGCCCTGCAGAATGCTCTTAATGTGGTAAGGACATTATCCTTTAGTACAGAACGCACTGGATCCTGAAGCTGGGCTACAGGCTAACACTGGGTGTCCTAGGGTCCTTTTCCTTTGGTATTTTCAAAAAACATACAGTTCTAAACACCAAATCGAGAATCGTGTTCTTATTAGTTTGAGGCATGCTTTCTGTTCAAGGGCTGTACATATCAATCTAAGGGAGATTTTTCTTCTTAATAATTAGTTCCCATAAATAGTTAGAACAAGGGTGGAGTTGACTGCAGATCACAATAATTCTGAATAAGTAAATCTTTTTTCATAGAAATAGTTAAAAATAGCCAGATTGTGTCGCATTTCACATGTGAAAATGATGCTATTGAACTCTTATCATTAGGACATGGAATTTAAAGATGTTTTTCCAGTGGTGTGAATAGAGTTTTCCTATTCTATTACCCTCACTCTGCCTTTTTTTTTTTTCTGTCAAATGAGAGGTTTAGATATACTTCTAAACTAGTTCTACAAAAAACCAGGAATGAGAACCACTTGTATGAGACAATTAAACCACAAATGGAAAACATAAATTTTGAATCTAAATGAAGTCTCAGACAAAAAAGCATTTCCCAGTCTTCTTAACATGCATAAAGCAAGAGATACATGTGTGTATCATGTAGACTCAGTGCGAGATGAAAGTGGTCTCAATGAAACAACATCAATAAAAGGGTCTCAATAGAACAAACAAGAACAAAAACAACCAGAAATACAACTGAGACTCTAAGTTCTAAAAAAAGTTAATTCTAACAATAAACAAGGTGTTCAGTGGAGACTTAGTTCTAGGGCATTTATATACATTTAGATACCAACGTTGTTCATAGACTTACCCCCTGGCGGCATTGAAATCATTACGGGATCACTTATCAAGCTGCCTTGGCTATTTGAAACATTCACTTGTACTGTATAGTTAGTAAAAGGAACCAACCCATCGATGAGCACCGAAAGGCTGGTCTCTTCACTACTGTACATGACTTGTGTGCCATTCAGAAGAGTGTAGTTGTCGTCTGCTGATTAAAAAAAGAAAAATATTTAAATTGGCGCATACTTAAGGATTCTTTCCTCCTATTATTGAATATTTTCTTGGGTTTCTAAATATACAGTACTAAACAGAACTATATATCAATGCCCCGAGAGACATTACATGTGCTATTATCAACATGCATACTTTTATTATTTTGTGACCGAAGTGTTACCTCAGTTAATATTATGTTTTCTAATCTATTTAGCACAGGGATTGAAATAACTGGACTGATAGTCTAAGACAGTATGAAACCTAACCACAAGTATCATGCCTATAAGTAAAACTACGGGCAGATATATAAATTGATCACTTAATGGATTATTTACAATTGTTTGAGATTTTTTTTTAAATCCTTGAATTTTCTTTGATGTGCAGACTGGAAAGAAGTCATACTCTTTTCCCCCAAATGGAATGGTTCTGGATATAAACAGTACACGCAAATGCACGTGTCATATGTTTCACTTATTATCAACTGGTGTATTTTCTGCTCATTTCGCTTGAAAGGTGAGCTGACTGCTTTCTATCTAATGCCTCTTTAAATCAGGTTTGGTCAAAATATCCTGAAAAGCCACTAGGGATGGGAAGTAATATGTGTCCACTTTGATTAGAAGATTTATTTTTTTAGCTCTATGGGTAAATGCAGAGGTTGCCTACCTGTATATAAGAATCACCATAAACGAGGCATCACCACGTCCTACCACTACCATGCTTCCAAAACTTCAGCAAACCCATTCTCAAATCTTAGCATGTCTAGGACATAGGAAAATACTGCTGTCTGATAACAATATTTTATCTCCCTCTTCTAGGCAACTGGGTTACATTCAAGGTTAAGGAGAGTTAGAAATTAGGCTTAAAAATAGGGCTACAACCGAAAACTGTATTGTAACATTTATTTCACTTTCTATGATAGATGCTTTCCCGAAAAGTTTCCATGAGGCAAATTTTTCAAAATATTGCTTAATTTGGTAAAATTCAGTTATACTTACTCTTAAAACACAGAAAAAATAATTAAGAATAGCAATATTTACTTCAAGTAGCGTTCTTCCTTTGCCAAAACACTTTTTACTATGTACCTTTAATTTTTCCCACATAAATTCTACAAAATATAAGCAAACAGAAAACACACATGATGCTGGACTTTAAGGGGAAAGCATATTTTCAAGATCCCTGGATACTGATATAATCTTTATTGTTTAAATGTGTTAAAAGGTAAAATATGGTCATATATGAAAAGTGATCTTGCATTGTACAGTAGACAAAATTTAACAGTTACAGTATTTACAAAAATAGTATATTTTTACATAGTTTAGCAGAGTATGGCGCAAAGGAAAGTACATAAATTTGGTGATCAGAGAGTTTCTGCATTTGAGCCTGTCCTTATTCTTCAGTAGCGTGCTCTTTGTAAGTTACTTAATATTTCTGAACCTCAGGTTTTTCTTCTGTGAACTAGGAATGAGAGTACTCCTTCAATTGCCATGTTATTACCAAGGTTAAGTGGGATTTCTTTACAGCAGATGTTCATCAACAGCAGCTAAGAATATTACTGTTTCTTGTAATCCATACAGCAGATACATTCCAGACAGATGTTTAGAACTAGCAAGTGATTAAGAATTATTCACTCTGTATTTTAGTTTCTCAACTACCTACCTACTATATTCCCCCCCACATCCATCCAACAATATATTATTAATCAAAATTCTAAGGTTCTTCAATTAATAAAACAACACTAATCTCATTCACTACCACTGGGCAATTGTTCCATCAGGTTGTATTTCAAACTCTAAAATTAATAAAGATCAAATGATAAAAAGAGGAACTCATATCTAGTTATGAGCATGGGTAAGGGTAACTTTAAAAATATATCAATTTTTTAAAAGATACTTATAATAACTTTGGGTTGGAGAACTTAGCTGAGAATTTTATTGCTGCAAAATACACAGGTAGGTTAAGTGTTTTTCATGAACAGAAGAAACCCCTAGTTAGTGCAAGAATTTATTACTCTGAACTTGAAATTGGCAAAGGACTGGTTTGTTCCAAAGAAAATAAATGGTACTTATGGGCTAAAACATGGGACTAATAATTTCTATTCATGCTTGGTAAAACAAGATAAAGACATATTCACAGCTTAAGAATGGTTTTACGTTCCCCAAATTTGAATAGACAACACAAATACATATGTGAAGAAGTTATGAAACCTACAAGTAGCTGTTGCTAATTTCCTAATGCATTGAAAAGACATTTCCAAATTACGCTACACTAGCTTTCATAGATTCTTTACAACAGGTCAACTTGATTATTGAGCTCCAGCTGCATGCAGGGAGTAGACTTTGCTAGGTGCTGATAACGGTACGCACCAAACAAGTAAGACCTAGTTCTTACACTCAAGAAACTTGGTTAAGATTAATATGAATCCCTTCTAACCATGGTCTAAGACAAATTTCATTATCCACATCTGAAGATCTTCTCAAGTTCCCATAATGCCTAGCTCCTGAAAAACATTTTCAGTTATAGCTGAAACAATTGCTGCTACTGTCACATGCCCAGCTGTAAAATTTCAAAAAGGTCAGTTTATCCCAGGAGACCCAGACAGATGCTCTATTGCTTCTAAAGTAATATTAACTGTACACATCTTACAAAAGATGGTAAGCTGCAAAACAACAATGAAAATTATAAAAATAAGCCAGGAGAATACAGTTTTACACATTTTAAGCCTGGTGCAATCGTAAGCTCAATGAATTAACATCTATTATGAAAACATTGGTGAGGTTTTTTTCCCTTGTATTTTGTTTGTCTTTGAAGCAAATTTCAGGCTGTAAAACGAACACTATTGCCAGCTTTGAAAATGGCATGGCAGGGGGAAATATATTAAGTACCACTTTATTCTAAGTTTCCCAGATAACATTAATACATGGTAATTATACAATTAGTTGTAACATTAAGTCCTAGTTATAGAACAATGATTACTCAGTAATTATAAGAAGTATATAATTACTCAATAATTATGAGAAGGATGCAATTACATAACCGTTTCGTTCAGCTGAAAAAAAGAACGTGTACATCTCCAGGAAGCATGCAGCTGAGTGAGTCAAATGTTCTCTCAGCCCCACTAACATACAACTCAATTCACAGACCTGGAGCAAATGACAGGATTTCAACCCTTGCTGAAGCTCAAAAGTCTCCAGATTCAAAACCAGAAGAGGATCCAGAGGTTTCAGCTCTTCTCCACTTCATTCTCCCTGCCTTCTCTTTCTTCCTTTGAACTTTCCCAATTTGGGCTCCTAAATATTGGGGGGAAAATCTTAAAAATGCAGGTCCTCTGATCCTCCCTTTTGAGAGGGTTGGGCTCTACCACTTTTCTCTGCATAAACTTTGTTTTCAGTGGGCTGGAAAAGGCAGCCCTGCTGGTTCAGCCTCAAGAATCAAGCTAGAAAATGCTCAAGCGATAAGCATGTCCTATCACAGGTGACCACTCTTGTCTGGTCAGCCTCAGCGCTGACCCTATTTGCGAGTATCAGTGGATGGCGCAGGCCCGGTTAAGATTCTGTGTTCTGGAACCAGAGCCCCCCATCGTCCACCTTCTTTGGCTGTGGTCTGTGCCATCGGGCTTTAAGTGGGGATTGCACTAAACTCTTTACACAGTGGGACTGTCTGTACCTGTGTTCCAGGGCTCACCCACGTCAAAATCGCCTGGGGGGTACTTCATAAACATTCACACACCTGAGTTCCACTCCAGAACTACTGAAGTATAACATCAGAGGGTATCAGGAATCACACGGAGATTCTTCTGAAGTATGCAGAACTACTGATTTTAGGGTTATTTGACCCATGTTCAAGGTGGTCTTAAAGTAAAGATCAAAATTCATTTTCTTTGCTTGCAAAAATAAAGAGGTTGCATTTGACATTCTAATTAATGATGCATTTAGATGCTAGCTTTGGGCTGTAAAATGTTTACTCTGTTAGTGAAACAATGCATCTTTAGAAAGTGTAAACCTGGCTTTTAAACCAGACTGTCTTAACAGACTACAAATTCTAGTACAGTTGTTCTATAAGAAAACTTAAAACATGCATAAAAATAATTTTTAAAATGAATAAAAAAAGGAAAGAAAAGGAAAAGCTATATCATGCAAACAGCAACCCTAAGAGAATTGGCTATAGTAATATCAGATAAAATAGACTGTTAGACAAAAACCGTTATTAGGGATAAAGAGAGACGTTTAAAAATGATAACAGGTTATTCCATCGGGAATATATAATAATTATGGACATATATGCACCTATATATTTCTGATTTTGATCATAATAATTTTTTTTTGCTCATTCTAAACTTTATAATAAATGAAACCATGAAGTGTGTAAAAAATGAATAAACATTATTGCACACCTGAGAACAATAACTTAAGAATTTCTGAATTAAATGTCTCTCTCCCTTTCTTTCTCTCTCCACTGAGGATTCAGTGGAAAGGAAGGATTCTTTGTACACTGGCCAGTATCATGCAATCACAAGGAAGAAACATATTTCATATAGCTCACACAAAATTTTAAAATAAAATCCTCAATGCTATTTCAGAATATTCCACTTTCTAAAGGACTTCCAAAAAGGTTAATTCTTTCAGTCCTACTTTTCTATTTTATTTTGAGGAAAAAAAGTGTTAAATGAAGAAACAATCAAAATAAATCTCACACGCCCAACAGATTTCACATGTAAGGAAGTTTTCCTTCAGTTTCAAATACAAAGACCTACTAAAATGTTAGCAACATGAATGCCCATTTCTAAGGCTAAACTCTTACTTTTAATGTTCTTATTGCTGAATAGTAGGATATTTTCTATATAATTAGTTTTTAAGCCAAAACCAGTATAAACAGATATTTTCACATGTATGGTTCACAGATGCATAAGTGATGGCTATTCTGGGAATATCATCCCGTGGGGTTCTCTAGATTGAAATAACATAAATGGGTATCCTTTCCGATTCTTGTTATAATCATTGTCACAAGCATCTTAATGCACCATATATTCCATAATTTTTTTTTTCCTCTGTGCTGTACTGCTCTGACCTTTTCAATATTCTATAACTTAACTGGCTGGCCGTTTCAGTTCTCTCCTTTTTACAGCCTTATTAACTTGTGGGAAAGAGGTGAAATGAACAGCCAATCAGAATACATAATACTGCAAAGGTCAGCGTAGTCTTGTAACTATCATCACACACAGAAGACTGTATGCCAGGCATTAACATCCTGATATCTTATTCATGTGACAAAGACTGTAACAAGAACAGAAAACGGCACAACATGAATCCATTCTCATGACAAAGATCATAATAAGGAATGACAGCGAACAAACCAAACTCATTCTTGTTATCGTGTGAGGTTTTGCATGTCAGACCTGGTCCTGTTTAAGTTAGCCTTTTTCTGAATCCAATTACACCTTATGGTAGAAAAGGTGTTGACTAATTTTTCCACTTCTGGCTGGAAAAAGAAAATGCTATATTATTTCCTGTATTGGGGTCTCAATTTTAGTGTTGTTCAGCCTCACCTCATCATTACAGAATTCTGCCAATCCCCAAATCAAAAGACATTGAATGGCAGATCACAGATTAGGGCCATGTGGCCAAAACGCCCTTTAATGGGAGCTAAGAATTCTAGGTCATCTAGATAACACATATTAATATTTAAGGCACTTTTTTTTCTTCTTTCTAAGGAGATTATTTCAAATTATTCTACCCATGATGCAATTGCATCCTCCAGACTTCATTATTCTAATAGATCTTACTTTGGTAGAAATTTGAAAGTATCTGTTTAAGTTACTATATAGGTAAAAGGACCTATTCCTGTCTTTAAGTTTTTGCCAATGTAGAAAACCTTTATAGATCTCTACCTACATAGCTGCCTTCTCCACAGAACATTTTGAAAGAGAAAAAAAAGCCTGTGGAGCACTTAGGGCTCTGAGGACAGTGTTCTATTAATGCATCATACTTTTACCATTATTGTAATTACTCTAATGGGATGTTTAATTAGTTGTCATCTAGTAAAAGCCGTACTTCTTTGATTCCTTTTTAAATTTGTCATTCTACTGTTAGGACAATTGTGGTTCAGGGAATAAATACATAGAGTATTTCATCAATTCACTACAAGGTGCTTCAGAAACATTTGCCCTGAGTCTGTGCTCATACAAGAGCAATAACAGTTCTATAGATATTAAGGATCTTTCTGTTTTGTTTTGATTTTTTTTAATGTGTGGGCAAGGGTATACCAAAGTTGCATGACTACCCTTCTAAATATTTTAAATACCATTTTTTAAAGTCCTTTGGGGCATGGTGTCTTTTCATCAAGTTTGCTCTATGTACCACAGTCAGATTTCCTAAATGCTCTTATTTTATTAACAACAGAAAATAATTATATATAAACAGTGAATTCAGAGATTGATTATGTGTGTGGTAAATTAGGGAAGTATGGTCCATTTTTATCAACTATGTTGTGCTCTGAAAAGTCAGATTTTTTTTCTCCTTTAACCTTTTGTTCCCCCCATTTGGACACACTGTCAAAATGAACAAACAATTGCCATTATCTCAATTAGCCAAGAGCCGTTTGGGAAAATACGCTCCCACAGAAAGTGTTCTCTAGATTCCAAACTAAACATTGGACAGACATGAGCTTGACTGATCAATGAACAGAAGATGTTGTAGGAGAGCCTTACTAAACACACTGACCATGCTGAGCCTTGAGTACCACTGGTATCAGATGGAGAACTTAACAGGCATCAATCACAGAACAGAGTCAGTCACCAATTCTTAATGAAATGTTTGGAATCTTAGTTTCAATGCTTAGATACATGCTTGAGACAGAGCCTCCATTAAAGGAGAACATGGATTTTTCGGAGCACAGTATTTGGGTGAGAATTATGCCATGTTTTGCTGGCGATTCTATCAGCTTTATTCACTGCAGTCATGGAGTCACGTGTTCCTGGGCTAGTTATCTATTGCTGTGTCATCATCTTAGCACAAACTGAGCAGCTCAAAACAACATGCACTCCTTATTTCATAGTCTCTGTGGATCAGGAGTCTGGGCAGATCTTAGCTGGGTCCTCTTGCTCAGGGTCTCAAAAGGGCTGCAAACAAGGTGTTGCCTTGGACTATAGCCCTATCTCAAGGTTCTACTGGAGAAGGATCTCCTCCAGCTCAGGTAGTTGTTGCAGCATTCAGTTCCTTGCAGGCTGTTGGAACTGAGGGCCTCGTTTTCTTGCTGGCTATTGCCTGGAGGCTGCCCTTATTGCTTCCCACATGGGCCTCCTCAACACGGCTGCTTGCTTTATCAAAGCCCACAAGGGAGAGAGTCTCCTGGCAAGGTGGTTTACAATCTTAGGTATCACTGTCAGAACTAACAGCCCATCCCCTTTTGCCATAGTCTGTTGGTTAAATACAAGTCACAAATTTTGACCACATGCAAGGGGAGGGGATTAGACAAAGACGTAAGTACCAGGAAGAGGAGATAATCAGATGCCATCTTAGAGTCTGTGTGTTACAGGTTCTAAGCTACGGATATGAATCACCTTGCTGGAAAGAGATTTAGGAATAAACTGTGAACTTTCAAGGTTTATATTTTTGAACTTATGGTTACCAAAGGGGAAAGACGGGGGGAGGGATAAATTAGGAGGCTGGGATTAACATATACATACTACTATATATAAAATAGATAATCAAAAAGGACCTACTGTACAGCACAGGGAACTCTACTCAATACTCCATAATAACCTATATGGGAAAAGGAGCTGAAAAAGAATAGATATATGTGTATGTATAACTGAATCACTTTGCTGTACACCTGAAACTAACACGACATTGTAAATCAACCATACTCCAATATAAAATAAACATTTGAAAGAAAAAAACAAAAACAAACAAAAAACCAAAACAAAAAACCCCAAACAAACAAACAAACAAAAAGTTTATGTTTTTGGAGAAGAATAGATCAATTAGTATAACAGAATTGCCTTTCCAAAATACCTAACAACACGGAAAAATTAGAACAAAAATAACAACATTAACAAGACCAGCTGAAAATCTTGGAGCACATATAAAGGCAAAGGAACAAATAAATGGCATTGACTTTGAAATCTCACAATAAGTTCCTAATTTTGCTCCTGGAGAAAGAAATATAAACCAAGGAATCTTCTCTAATTTGAAATGAAGTGAACCTGAGTAGAGTTTGTACAGACAGGAAGAGGAGTCAGGGCTGGCCACCCTGCTAAGCTTGTGCTAAGTTGGGGGAAGAAGCTGAGGTCCCCGGGAGTGGGAGATGCATGTGCATAAATGGAGGGGGTGCTGCTTCAAAGGACAGTTAATGGGATCTCGGAAGAGACAGAGAAACTAGATGTCCTAGAATCCTATTCAATGCATCCATCCATATCCTCTATTTCAATCCCATTCCTCCCACCTTTACTCCAAGGCTACGGACAAGTACATTAACAGCAACACCCAGTTCTCAAAGTTTAGGTTGAAGGAAGACTAACTAGCACCAGAAAGAAAAGACGTGGACCACAGTCAGAACAAATGAAAAGTCTGGACCGAGCTGCCCATACTAGGCATAAGCCAGATGAGTTTGAAGGAAGAAATACGAAATATGCTTACATATAGCCAAAAGGAAAGAAAGGATCCCAAGATAAAAAGACAACCACACAGCTCCAGGGGAAAAAAAAGATATGTATTCCCTATAAGATGAAAAAAGGATACTGCAGAGGCAGAGAAACAAATTGGAAGTTAGAAAAAAAAATCATGAAGGATTTAATAGACAAGTGAGAAAAAAGCAAGGAACAGAATAGCAACAGCTAAAATCTAAATCAATAGCATGATGGAAAGCCTCGAGATAATCATCATCAATGCATAAGAAAAAAGATCAAGAAATCAGAGATGTGGATCAAGATGATAGAGATGTGGAGAGAAAATGATCAGAAATATAATTTAATTAATTATTATTATTTTGGTAAATGAAAGGATAGCTAAAGCTCACGTGGGCACTTGACCACAAGATTGCCAGTTGGATGCTTCCACCTTGGGACCAAGAAGCAGGATGAGGTAAAACAATGCATGGCTTAGGGTCAGTTAGGGTTTCTTCTCGCTGTCTCGAGAACTGTTGAGAATGCAGAAGCAGAGCTGCAATTGTCCAGGGCTGCTAAGTGGTGGTGCTGCTGCTGCCAGTGGGGGTGTCCTCCTGTCTGTAACCTGAGGCACGAGCTTGTCTGGGCCAAGCTATTTGTAGTTTCTGTACAAGTATGACTCTGCCATTTTCTTGTCCACTTTTTGAACTGCTCAGTTCTCCTACAATAATTCATTTTTGCCTTAATTAATCAGAGTTGTTTCTGTTGCTTGCTACCAAGAAACCAGTCATGAATTGAGAAAGGTCTGAAATGATGTCTGTCATTTGTTAACATTAGTTACTTATAGGTAGTGGGATTTTCATGAATGCCATTACTCTATATTACATGAATTTTTAAGTTAGCATGCATAATTTTTGTGAAATCCAGAGAATCATGAGAAGGTTGAAATATCCAAGGAAACTATATGAATTGTATTTAAATTTATAAATAAATGAGGATCCACAATCTACAGGCTACAAGCCAAATCTGGCCAGAAACCTGTTCTTGTAAATAAAGTTTTATTAGAACACAGAAAATTACACGTCTAGGCATTGTCATGTTACAACTGCACAATTCAGCGGTTATGGTAAGACTATGTTGCCTGTAAAGTTTGAAGTGTTTACTATGTGGCCCTTTACTGAAAAAGTTTGCTATCCTCTGAATTAAACAATTGAAGTGACAACCTTTTAAAAATGGTCTGCCTTCCTGAATAAAGAGATTTACAACTTTTACATTGATTTTCTTGAGTAAACTCTTTAAAGAGTGGAACAGGGTATGTTGGAAATAATACTGTATTGATGGAGCCCTATCTTACATTGCTGCACTGTACTGTTGTTGATGCTTTGAAGGCCTTTCACTATCCAGTGCTTATAAATGCAAATTACTGAAAAGGAGAAAAAAAGCAGGAAGAAAATATGTTATCAAAAGTCCCTAATTCCACATGCCCAGGAAGTTTGCAAATGGAAATCCAAGTACATCATAGTGACGATAGCTGCTGTTCTAAAGGTTTGATAAGAGTAACTGAAGAGGGGATCTTCAAGATGGTGGAGGAGTAAGACGTGGAGATCACCTTCCTCCCCGCAAATACAACAGAAATACATCTACATGTGGAACAACTCCTACAGAACACCTACTGAACGCTGGCAGAAGACCTCAGACTTCCCAAAAGGCAAGAAAATCCCCACATACCTGAGTGGGGCAAAAGAAAAAAGGAAAAACAGAGACAAATGAATAGGGATGGAATGTGAACCTCTGGGAGGGAGCTGTGAAGGAGGAAAAGTTTCTACACACGACGAATCACCTTCACTGGTGGAGATGGGGGTTGGCGGTGGGGGGCGCTTCAGAGCCATGGAGGAGAGTGCAGCAACAGGGGTGCAGAGGGCAAAGCGGAGAGATTTCCCCACAGAGGATCAGTGCCGACCAGCACTCACCAGCCTGAGAGGCTTGTCCGCTCACCCACTGGGGTGGGTGGGGGCTGGGAGCTGAGGCTAGGTCTTTAGAGGTTCGATCCCAGGGAGAGGACTGGGGTTGGCTGTGTGAACACAGCCTAAGGGGGCTAGTGCACCACGGCTGGCCGGGATGGTGTCCAGGAAAAACTCTGGACCTGCCTAAGAGGCAAGAGACCATTGTTGCGGGGTGTGCGAGGAGAGGGGATTCCTTCCCTGTCTGCCCAGAGAAGGCAGAGGACTGCCTAAACGAGCTCCAGAGACAGGCATGAGCCGTAGCTAACAGCCCGGACCCCAGAGATGGGTGTGAAACTCTAACACTGCTGCTGTAGCCCTCAAGAATCCTGTGTGCAAGCACAGGTCACTATCCACACCTCCCCTCCCAGGAGCCTGTGCAGCCCGCCACTGCCAAGATCCCGTGATCCAGGGACAACTTTCCTGGGAGAACACAGGGTGGGCCTCAGGCTGTTGCAATGTCACGCCGGCCTCTGCCGTCTCGCAGGCTCATCCTGCATTTCAATTATAAGCACCGTACCCCTCCCTCCCCCCACCCCTGGCATGAGAGAGCCAGAGTCCCCTAATCAGCTGCGGCTTTAACCCCATCCTGTCTGGGTGGGAACACAGGCCTGAGGGTGACCTACACACAGAGGCGGGGCCAAATCCAAAGCTGAACCCAAGGAGCTGTGCAAACAAAGAAAGGGAAATCTCTCCAGCAGCCTCAGGAGCAGCAGATTAAATCCTCACAAGCAATGTGAGGTACGCTGAATCTGTAATACCTGAACAAACAATGAATCAGTCCAAAACTGAGGTGGTGGACTTTGGAAGCAACTGTAGACTTGGGGCTTGCTGCCTGTGACTGACTTGTTTCTGATTTTTATGTTTACCTTAGCATAGTTTTTAGCGCTTGTTATCATTGGTGGATTTGTTTATTGGTTTGGTTGTTCTCTTCTTTTTTTTATTACTTTTTAAAAATTTTAACAATTTAAAAAATTTTTAATTTTGTAATTTTACTTCTTTTATTTATTTATTTATTTAAAATGATTACTTTTTCTTTCTTTTTTGTCCCTTTTCTTCTGAGCCATGTGGCTGACAGGGTCTTGGTGCTCCAGCCTGGTGTCAGGCCTGAGCCTCTGAGGTGGGAGAGCCGAGTTCAGGACACTTGACCGCCAGAGACTTCCCGGCTCCACGTAACATCAATCAGCAAGAGTTCTCCCAGAGATCTCTGTCTCAAGGCTAAGACCCAGCTCCACCTAATGGCCAGCCAGCTCCAGTGCTGGATGTCCCAGGCCAAACACCTAGCAGCACAGGAACACAACCCCATCCATTAGCAGAGAGGCTGCCTAAAATCATATTAAGTTCACAGACATCCCAAACACACAACCAGATGTGGTCCTGTATATCAGAAAGACAAAATCCAGCTCCACCTACCAGAACACAGGAACCAGTCTCCTCCACCAGGAAGCCTACAGAAGCCACTGAGCCAGCCTTAGCCACTGGGGGCAGACACCAAAACCAATGGGAACTATGAACATGTAGCCTGAGAAAAGGAGACCCCAAACAGAGTAAGTAAAGCAAAATGAGAAGACAGAGAAATACGTAGTAGATGAAGGAGCAAGGTAAAAACCCACCAGAGCAAACAAATGAAGAGGAAATAGGCAGTCTACTTGAAAAAGAATTCAGAGTAATGATAGTAAAGATGATCCAAAAGTTTGGAAATAGAATGGAGAAAATACAAGAAACGTTTAACAAGGACCTACAAGAACTAAAGAGCAAACAAGCAGTGATGAACAACACAAGAAATGAAATTAAGAATCCTCTAGAAGGAATCAATAGCAGAATAATTGAGGCAGAAGAATGGATAAGTGACCTGGAAGATAAAATAGTGGAAATAACTACTGCAGAGCAGAATAAAGAAAAAAGAATGAAAAGAATTGAGGACAGTCTCAGAGACCTCAGGGACAACATTAAATGCACCAACATTTGAATTATAGGGGTCCCAGAAGACGAAGAGAAAAAGAAAGGGACTGAGAAAATATTTGAAGAGATTATAGTTGAAAATTTCCCTAACATGGGAAAGAAAACAGTCAATCAATTCCAGGAAGCACAGAGAGTCCCATACAGGATAAATCCAAGGAGAAACATGCCAAGACACATATTAAACTATCAAAAATTAAACACAAAGAAAAAATATTAAAAGCAGCAATGGAAAAGCAACAAACAACATACAAGGGAATCCTCATAAGGTTAACAGCTGATCTTTCAGCAGAAACTCTGCAAGCCAGAAGCGGGTGGCAGGACATATTTAAAGTGATGAAAGGGAAAAACCTACACCCAAGATTACTCAACCCAGCAAGGATCTCATTCAGACTCAAAAGAGAAATTAAAACCTTTACATACAAGCAAACCTTACGAGAATTCAGCACCACTAAACCAGCTTACAACAAATGCTAAAGGAACTTCTCTAGGCAGGAGACACAAGAGAAGGAAAAGGTCTACAAAAGCAAATCCAAAATAATTAAGAAAATGGTAATAGGAACATACATATCGATAATTACCTTAGATGTAAATGGATTAAATGCTCTAACCAAAAGACACAGACTAGCTGAATGGATACAAAAACCAGACTTGTATATACGCTGTCTACAAGAGACCTACTTCAGACCCAGGGACACATGCAGACTGAAAGTGAGGGGATGGAAAAAGATATTCCATGCAAATGGAAATCAAAAGAAAGCTGGAGTAGCAATTCTCATATCAGACAAAATAGACTTTAAAATAAAGACTTCTACAAGAGACAAAGAAGGACACGACATGATGGTCAAGGGATCAATCCAGGAAGAATATAACAATTGTAAATATTTATGCACCCAACACAGGAGCACCTCAAAACATAAGGCAAAGGCTAACAGCCATGAAAGGGGAAATAAACAGTAACGCAATCATAATAGGGGACTTTAACGCCGCACTTTCACCAATGGTCATATCATCCAAAATGAAAATAAATAAGGAAACACAAGCTTTAAATGACACGTTTAACAAGATGGACTTAATTGAAATTTATAGGACATTCCATCCAAAAACAACAGAATACCTTTTCTTCTCAAGTGCTCATGGAACATTCTCCAGGATAGATCATATTTTGGGTCACAATTCAAGCCTTGGTAAATTTAAGGAAATTGATATCGTATCAAGTATCTTTTCTGATCATAATGCTATGAGACTAGATATCAATTACAGGAAAAATACCGTAAAAAATACAAACACATGGAGGCTAAACAATATGCTACTAAATAACCCAGTAATCACTGAAGAAATCAAAGAAGAAATCAAAAAATACCTAGAAACAAATGACAATGAAAACACGATGACCCAAAACCTATGGGATGCAGCAAAAGCAGTTCTAAGAGGGAAGTTTATAGCAATACAATCCTACCTCGTGAAACATGAAAAATCTCAAATAAACAACCTAATCTTACACCTAAAGCATTAAGAGAAAGAAGAAATAAAAATCCCAAAGTTAGCAGAAGGAAAGAAATCATAAAGATCAGATCAGAAATAAATGAAAAAGAAATGAAGGAAAGAATAGCAAAGATCAATAAAACTAAAAGCTGGTTCTTTGAGAAGATAAACAAAATTGATAAACCACTAGCCAGACTCATCAAGGAAAAAAGGGAGAAGACTCAAATCAACAGAATTAGAAATGAAAAAGGAGAAGTAACAACTGACCCTGCAGAAATACAAAGAATCCTGAGGGATTACTACAGGCAACTGTATGCCAATAAAATGGACAACCTGGAAGAAATGGACAAATTCTGAGAAAAGCACAACCTTCTGAGACTGAACCAGGAAGAAATAGAAAATATGAACAGACCAATCACAAGCACTGAAATTGAGTGTGATGAAAAATCTTCGAACAAACAAAAGCCCAGGACCAGATGGCTTCACTGGCAAATTCTATCAAACATTTAGAGAAGAGCTAACACCTACCCTTCTCAAACTCTTCCAAAATATAGCAGAGGGAGGAACACTCCCAAACTCATTCTATGAGGCCACCATCACCCTGATACCAAAACCAGACAAAGATGTCACAAAGAAAGAAAACTACAGGCCAATATCACTGATGAACAATAGATGCAAAAATCCTCAACAAAATACTAGCAAACAGAATCCAATAGCACGTTAAAAGGATTACACACCATGATGAAGTGGGGTTTATTCCAGGAATGCAAGGGTTCTTCAATATATGCAACTCAATCAATGTGATACACCGTATTAACAAACTGAGGGATAAAAACCATATGATCATCTCAATAGATGCAGAGAAAGCTTTCAACAAAATTCAACACCCATTTATGATAGAAACTCTCCAGAAAGTAGGCATAGAGGGAACTTACCTCAACATAATAAAGGCCATATATGACAAACCCACAGCCAACATCTTTCTCAGTGGTGAAAAACTGAAACCATTTCCTCTAAAATCAGGAAAAAGACAAAGATGTCCAGTCTAGCCACTATTATTCAACCTAGTTTTGGAAGCAAAACTAGTTCTGATTGCTTTTGGAAGCAATCAGAGACGAAAAAGAAATAAAAGGAATCCAAATTGGAAAATAAGAAGTAAAGCTGTCACTGTGTGCAGATGCCATGATACTCTACATAGCAAATCCTAAAGATGCTACCAGAAAACTACTAGAGCTAATCAATGAATTTGGTAAAGTAGCAGGATACAAAATTAATGCACAAAAATCTCTTGCATTCCTGTACACTAACAATGAAAAATCTTAGAGAGAAATTAGGGAAACACTCCCATTTACCACTGCAACAAAAGAATGAAATACCTAGGAATAAACCTACCTAAGGAGACAAAAGACCTGTATGCAGAAAACTATATGACACTGATGAAAGAAATTAAAGATGATACAAACAGATGGAGAGACATACCGTGTTCTTGGACTGGAAGAATCAACATGGTGAAAATGACCCTCCTACCCAAAGCAATCTACAGATTCAATGCAATCCTTGTCAAACTACCAATGGCATTTTTCACAGAACTAGAACAAAAAATTCCACACTTTGTATGGAAACACAAAAGACCCCGAATAGCCAAAGCAATCTTGAGAAAGAAAAATGGAGCTGGAGGAATCAGGCTCCCTGACTTCAGACTATACTGCAAAGCTACAAGACAGTACGGTATTGGCACAAAAGCAGAAATATAGATAAATGGAACAGGATAGAAAACCCAGAGATAAACCTGTGCACATATGGTCACGTTATCTTTGATAAAGGAGGCAAGAATGTACAGTGGAGAAAAGAGAGCCTCTTCAATAAGTGGTGCTGAGAAAACTGGACAGCTACATGTGAAAGATGAAATTAGAACACTTCCTAACACCATACACAGAAATAAATTCAAAGTGGATTAAAGACCTAACTGTAAGGCCAGAAACTATCAAACTCTTAGAGGAAAACATAGGAAGAACGCTCTTTGACATAAATCACAGCAGGTACCTTGCCCACCTCCTAGAGAAATGGAAATAAAAACAAAAATAAACAAATGGGACCTAATGAAACTTACAAGCTTTTGCACTGCAAAGGAAACCATAAACAAGACGAAAAGACAACCCACAGAATGGTGGAAAATGTTTGTGAATGAAGCAACAGACAAAGGATTAATCTCCAAAATATACAAGCAGCTCATGCAACTCAATATCAAAAAAACAAACAACCCAATCCCAAAATGGGCAGAAGTCTAAATAGACATTTCTCCAAAGAAGATACACAGATTGCCAACAAACACATGAAAGGATGCTCAACATCACTAATCATTAGAGAAATTCAAATCAAAACTACAGTGAGATATCACCTCACCGGTCAGAATGGCCATCATCAAAAAATCTACAAACAGTAAATGCTGGAGAGGGTGTGGAGAAAAGGGAAGCCTCTTGCACTGGTGGTGGGAATGTAATTTGATACAGCCACTATGGAGTGCAGTATGGAGGAGGTTCCTTAAAAAACTAAAAATAGAACTACCATACGACCCAGCAGTCCCACTACTGGGCATATACCCTGAGAAAACCATCACTGAAAAAGAGTCATGTACCACAGTGTTCACTTCAGCACTATTTACAGTAGCCAGGACATGGAAGCTACCTAAATGTACATCGACAGATGAATGGATAAAGAATATGTGGCACGTATATACAATGGACAATTACTCAGCCATAAAAAGAAATGAAATTGAGTTATTTGTAGTGAGATGGATGGGTCTAGAGTCTGTCATACAGAGTGAAGTAAGACAGAAAGAGAAAAACAAATACTGTACGCTAACACATATATATGGAATCTAAAAGAAAAAAAAAGGTTCTGAAGAACCTAGGGGCAGGACAGGAATAAAGACGCAGACGTAGAGAATGGACTTGAGGACATGGGGAGGGCGAAGGGTAAGCTGAGATGAAGTGAAAGAGTAGCATTGACATATATACACTACCAAATGTAAAATAGCTAGTGGGAAGCAGCCGCATAGCACAGGGAGATCAGCTGGGTGCTTTGTGACTACCTAGAGGGGTGGGATAGGGAGGGTGGGAGGGAGACGCAAGAGGGAGGAGATATGGGGATATATGTATACATATAGCTGATTCACTTCGTTATACAGCAGAAACTAACACAACATTGCAAAGCAATTATACTCCAATAAAGATGTTTAAAAAAGAAAAGAAAAATGCATAACTGAAGAGTATGGATCAACTTGGAGGGCATTGTTCTAAGTGAAATAAGCCAGGCAAAGAAAGACAAATCACTTATATGTGGAATGTAAAAAATACAACAAACTAGTGAATATAAGGAAAAAGAAGCAGACCCAAAGATATAGAGTACAAGCAAGTAGCTACCAGTGGGGCGAGGAAGGGGCAACATAGGGGTGGAGAAGTGGGAGGTACGAACTATTGTGTAAGACAGGCTCAAGGATGTATTAGACAATACAGGGAGGGACTTCCCTGGGGGTCCAGTGGTTAGGACTCCACGCTCCCAATGCAGGAAGCCTGGGTTTGATCCCTGGTAGGGGAACTAGATCCCACATGCCGCAACTAAGACCTGGCACAGCCAAATAAATAAATATATAAATATTGAAAAACAACAATACGGGGTGTATAGCCAATATTTCATACTAACTGTAAATAGAAAGTAGCCCTAAAAATTTTATAAAAATAAAATTTAAAAAAAGGAGTAAATGAAGAGTAATTAATGCTCCTTGGATGAAAGAAAGAAGGGTTTATTATTTCAACTGCTTCTGAAAGGCTTTTTTATCCTTCTGGAGTTCTGTGCCTGCCAGAGGTCACTTGCCAGACATAAAACAACCCCTTCCTACAAATCTTAATGAAACAAGGTACATGGCTAAATAAGGCTAAAATATTTGCTGAAGGAGGCAAATGCAGTGTTAATATTGTGTTGGAATTTATTTTAAAGAAAGAATTTGATTGCCTTATTCTAAATATAAGGAAATGAATTACTAAATGGTTTAATTGGGCCTGTGAAAAGATCTGGCTAAAGAACCAAGAACAGGTGGCTAGAGTCTGAGGCAAGAGAACTATAACGTGGTACCACGAGTCCCCGAATAGCATTCAATACGTAAAGGATCATAAGACATAAATTTGTTTGTAAAGCAAAGAGAGTTTGATATATAAATGTTGCCCTCTTGAGCAACAGCATAATCAATTTTGCTCCCTAATTTAAAGTTGAACTGTTTTTCCCTTTTGAGTCCCACAGATAGTGGCTTTGTAGCCTGGATAATTCTAGAAATGAAAAGAACCAGTTTGAGACCCTTCAAAGGCGTTTTATCCACCTTAACTGTTTTCTTACTGTTAACCTAGATCAGTTCATGTGCTTCGGCTATAAAATAGTGTGAAAACAGGTAACATCTTTGTCATGACAAATAGTTAATCACTTACCTAATGCTAAGAATGCAACTTAGAGCCACCAATTGTATTGATTGTTTTTTTTTAAAAGAAAGAATAAAGTTATTTTAAAACTTACTTCATCTTAAGGAAAATATTGAGAAATGTGAACAGTCTATTAACAATGTTCTAGTAACATATTATTTTAAGTCTTTATCTTTTAATCCTTGCTCATTCTTCAGGCTTCCATTGTCAATATAGAAATGAAGATTATTACTGCTTTTTAAACATGTTCATAACTCACAGATGCCAATAAAATATTCAGTTCTTTAGCGAGATGATCAGAAAGAAACTGGCTATAAAACAGACCTGGGGATCTCCAATCCATAATCAAATATCTAGATTGATTGTGTCACTTGCACTTGTATTGATTTCAATTTGAGTAGCTCACCCAATGGAATAATAAAAATGGGGAATAAAACTGATTTATGAGAACAAAATAAATCCTTTTGTGAGAGGTAATGAATTGGTATTATTTAACCCTTTCAATCACAGAGTGAAAAAACTATTTATTTTTGACAAATGCCGAGCTAGCCAAAAGAAGTCATATCAGAAATGCCAATACTGCCAAGTGCCATTACGCGAAGCTGTAATGCTGGGAAGGAAATGCTGCTCTAAACTTGATGGAAGGCGTCATTTGACATACTTCTAGTTTTCCTGGGCCAACTTCGATACGTCATCACAAAGGATGGACTTGTAGATCCAAAGTATTATGGAATCCCTTGATAAATGTTTATTGTACTTATTTACATGATTTATAAGACAGCTGAGAAGCAAGAGTAAACATGGTGGCACATGAACTACATTTAATTTTTTTCTCTCAATATCGATGTTCTTTAGTTTACTCAAAAGTTAGTATATAACAGTTAAATCAAGGGTTATCTCTAGGATAATAAGGATATCCAGGGGAGACAGATTTTAGCATAATTAAGGTCCATACAAACATCTGCCTTAAGGAAAAGTAAAGAACCTGGGAAAAAATGAGACGATTTGTACATAAAACCAAAGCAACTGATTCTTATCACCTGAGCCAACCAGCCAACCAGTTGATTTAATGAGAAAAAAACTCAGCTCCTGTTCTTTGAAACTCAGTAGACAAAACATCCCCAATAGTCTGGCTTCAATTTAACTTTTAACTTTTCCAGTTTGCTGACATCTTATACACATGTTCTAAACCCGGGCTGTCCAATACAATAGCCACCATCCACACGTGGCTATTGAGCGCTTGAAATGTGGCTGGTGCAGCTGAGGAACTGAAGTTGCAATTTTATTTAATTTTAACTAATTTAAATTAAAAACATAATTTAGTTTCTGGAAAAAATTTAAATATGTTGGTGAGTCTATTTTTTAACTGAAAACCTCATGAAACCTAAATGGAGATCAAATATTTCCGATGAAAACTATTATCTGAATTGAAGCGTCCTGTAAAATATACACATTGACTTAGTATGAAAAGAAGAATATGCTATTTCATTTGAGATATCACTTTAAGATTTGATTACATGTTGAAATGATAAGATTTGGGGTAGACTGATTCCCAAAAGATACATTACTCAATTGATTTTTGCTGTTTATTTTACTCTTTTTTCATGTGCATACTAGAAAATTCAAAATTATATATGTAGCTCACTGTATATGTCTATTGGACAGCACTGTTATGATGTGCTAAAGGGAAAATTAGAATGCACACTTAAAATGCAGGTTCATTTTTATCTTAAACCGACGGAAGAAAGAAAATCTTATTGCTCCAAGATCTGCCAACATATATACACACAAAATGAAGGTGAAACTTTTATTCGTAGAATGCACAGTTTCTGTTTAATACACTGCATTTAATTCATAGCCCTAAGAAAGCTAATTTCACAACTACTTGGAAGGGACTCCTATAAGGGGTGAGTTGATTTGTTTTCAGCTCTGTCAGTTTGACTTGTACTGTCAGGGTGTTTAATGAAAGTATATGAAGGTAACTATTTATCCTCACTGGCCTAAAAAGGCTTTTAAAAAAATTAATACATTTTACTATTTACAATGAAACATAATTTAATTCAGTTTGATGGTACCATAATTATTATAGCATAATAGTTTTTCTAATATAACTTTTGCACTTGTGCTACACAGAGTAAATCATTAAACAGGAAACAGTACAAATCAAAAAGATAATAAGAAACTCTATTATCTTAAAGGAATAAATTATTAGGGGAAAGTGAAAGTGAGCCACTGTAAGTTTAAGGGATTCAAGTAAAAGCAAGATGATAATAAACAATAATTGTAACTGGTTGGGCTTCTGAAAGAAGCTGAGGCCTAAGGTCTTTATCACCCCAGACTTAATGAAGTCAAGTCTTTTTGTTCCTAAGGTCTTGCGAGAATTTGGAATTTTAAAGTCTGTTGTTTTCTAAAACCTTCCAATACTTTTGCTATAAGAGGACAAATGTTACAAACTCTCTCCTCTTTTGTTTCTCTTGGCTTCATCTACTCCTTCTTTGTCGGACCAGAAAAGAAATACTTGTTCATTGTAAATTGTGAGATTATTATCAGATATTATGAAGAGAAAAGCTAAAATTATCTAAAATTTCAAGCTAATCATTGTTATTGTGTTAACATTTTGGTATGTATCCTTTCATATTTTTACCACATATAGAAATATATTATATTTTACACTTATAGAAATGTCTAATGCTCATTGTTTTATACCTGTAATAATGTATATTTTCTTATCACTAAATATACTTTTGCATCATCTTTTTAATGAATTTACCACAATATAGTCAATCCATATAGTTGGACTTTTAGGAACATAGCCCTCAAATTCTGTTATACAAAAAAACTCTGTCAGGAACATAATTTTGCAAGTATTTTTGTGTACCTATCTAACAATTTCTCAAAAAAAATTCCAAGAAGGAGAATTGCTCATTTTCTCAATGGGCACAAATGGATACAAATATTTGAAACCTTTTATATTTACTTTATAAGCTTATTTTAATTATCTCAAATGAATTCTTGGAAACAAAAATTAGTCAGACAGTTTTGCTGTGGTTTACTTAAAATAATCATATCGCATGGGTTATATTTGTGATTGGAGCTTAAATCAGAGCTCTTTTTGTTCCAAGTAAAAGCATCCATCCTAACTGTTCTGTGAGATATAAAATGCCTAAATAAATGGAATCATAACACATTTCCGGATGAGAAATATTTGAAGGTGTAAATTCCTCATGAATTAATTTGTAAGATGAAGATTCATTAAAAATATCAGTGGCATTTTGTTTTCAAATCAATTTAATGTTGAGTTGGAAGAATATACATAAAGAAATAAGACCTTTTAACAAAAATGAGTAATAAGCAGGAGGGAGAAGATGGGAACTTTACCTAAAAGATAGGAAATATTTTCTAAATATTTACCATGTTGAAAGCATAGAAATCAAACTGTCGTGATGTTGATTCAAACAGAAACTGAGGTATAAATAGAACAAATAAATAACCCAGAGATAAGCACCGTTTTACATAAGAATTTAAATCTCTGATAAATTTAGCAAAATAATGCAACACATATGCTTCAACTCTGGATAGAGAAAATGTTTTTGACAAAAATAAATAGAAGTTTCATTATAAAGAAACGAAAACACTATTTCTTAAACCTCATAAATACACCAAAAAGATAAGTTAAATATTTGGCACTGTAATGACTGATAATTATTACTCATAGTTTTTAAACTGCCATACCAATCAAACCTAGTTTTTTTTTTTTTTTTTTTTTTTTTTTTTTTTTTTTGCGGTTCGCGGGCCTCTCACTGCCGTGGCCTCTCCCGTTGCGGAGCACAGGCTCCGGACGCGCAGGCTCAGCGGCCATGGATCACGGGCCCAGCCGCTCCGCGGCATGTGGGATTCTCCCGAACCGGGGCACGAACCCGTGACCCCTGCATCGGCAGGCGGACTCCCAACCACTGCGCCGCCAGGGAAGCCCCAAACCTAGTTTTAAATCTCTAAAATCTTCTGGCAAAGTGTGTGAACAAATAAGAAGAAGAAAAAAAAAAAGGCCTATGGAAAATGTTTGATGTCAATAAGAATAAAAGAAATGCAAATTAAAGCAAACTATCATTTTTATCTATCAAATTAACACAATTACAGAAATATGAACATATCTGTATACTGTTAGGAGATGTGAATTGATGTGATTTTTCTTGAAAGCATTTTTCCAATGCATATCGAATCTTAAAAAATATTCCAACCTTTAATTTAAATTTTAATAATACATATTAATGATATATGCGAGTTATATGTTAATAAAAATATTCTAATAGTAAAAATAATAAATTTAAACATCCAACAATAATGGAACACCTAATATGCTTTGGTATTATAATACCAAATAATGAAATGGTAATAAAGGGATGGCTAATATATTTTGGTATATCCATACTACTGATACTATGTATCCATTGAGAATGCATTTTGTGAGTGCTTTTTGTGTGATATGAGAAATACTCATGATATAATGTTAAATGAGTAAAGTAGGATATAAGATGTGTTTTTAGCAGGATCTCAAATATACTATATATACACGTACATATTTGTATACACATATATTTATCTCCATAGGAAAATAACTGGATGCCAGATGTAAAAATATTACCCATTTACAATTAATATCATCTTGACAAAAATATTTCAGGGAAAAAAGTGTTTTAATCTATGCCTACCGCTATTAAATTTAAGTAATATTCATCTGGTATACAACTGAAAAATATAGACAGTCCTTGTAGTTCCATGCCAAAATCCTTGAGTAGCCTACAGGATTCTTCCTAAAGTAGCTCTTGTCTAGCTTTTATGTCTCACCTTATGCCATTCTCTTCCTCATCCACTCTGTCCCAGACATATTGGCCTTCCTTGGTTTCCTCAATCACACCAAATTGAACATGAACAAATTAATGAACAAATGAAGAAATAGCTACATTTTAGTTTATGATTTCAGATATCCACTCCTCAGATGTGAAAGTTCTTCTGATATCTCCCCAAAGGTATATGACCACATAAAAAATAAGATATCCATGCAACCCTATTTACAAACAATCCAAATTCTCAGAAAACTATATAAAACCATGGTGCTTTCTTAAATGGTCTGCTAGCAACCTTAGATTCTGTTTTTTGAGTTGAGTGAAGTAACTCATTGATCATAAGAACTTCTCACAAAAAGTTAGGAAATATTAGTTCTCAATGGGCTGTTCTTAGTATACGGCATTATGGTATCAGATTCATCTAGCAGTACTTTCTAAGGGGCTAAAGTGTAAGGTTTGTGATCCCTGTAACTCTGTATGATGGTGAAGCCTTGTCATCATCCAAGGGGTCCATTCCTAGACCCCGCAGTAGCAGCTCAGGAACCGGAGGAGGAAATCGTCTGCTGCAGGACTGTGCCGCAGAGGTTGGGAAGAACACTGGCCCTAAAGGACTAGATTTTTTCCTATTTCTCTATGTAGCCCACTCTTCCATTTCCCTCTAATACTAATTCATAGCTGACACATCTATTGAAAGCCTCTTTATTCTAAATCCAGATAATTAAGTATAATGGTTCTACTTTCAGTCAAGAAATATCTGCAGACTGACTCTAATATTGCTATTTATTCAGCAAACATTGAGCCCCTGACATGACAAAGCATACCAGACCCAACGCCTGACAGGTGTATTTGTGGTATACAGCTATCGATTCAAATTATTACATATCTGCTCCATGGCTGGCGTCCCCCTGTGAACCTTGCCATGTCTGTACTAGAAACCCTCAAGTCTGCCCTGGTATGAGTTTGAAAATGGTATGAGTTTTTCAAAATGCTTTAAATCCTTCCCCTTCTGAAAAGGGGAATTTGATTTGTTAAAAAAAATGATGTAAAAGTCTTCCAAAGACAAAGGTAAATCATTTGGGAGTGATCTGCAGATGATATTCCTCATCTGACAGTCTCCTTTCATGAGGAGGTAGAATGGCACAAAGATGGCCTGCAGAATTTGAAGCATGAACGTAAGCTACGAGAACACAGAAACACGGTGCTCTCTCCTGCCTCTGTGGGCTGCACTCCCGACTCCGTGTGCAGCCCAGGGTTAGAATTTGCATTTCATCATTACGTCGTCTCTGCAAAAGACACAACAGCATAGAGTCTGCACTTGTTCTTTATGCCAAGAAAACAGCCAATTAGATATGAGACACAAATTCAATAAGCGGCTGTGTGAGTGCTGAGAACAGATGAGTTCTTAAGTAAGTTTGATAAATTAATGCTTAATTCCATTCTCATGGAAGAATGTGTCCTAATTATACATTTCTATAGTTTTATTGGCCGTGACATGATATACAATCAGAGGTGTCAATATATTCAGTGGGTATATGTTCTATCGCCCAGTGTTTGAAATGACATATATCTTATTAGTGTCCATTCATATTTTCACCAACAAGGCAGCAATGATTTACTTTAATTCCAAGTAAAACGTTTTCATTTCCTGTGTGCTTCTTTTGTGTGCATTTATACCCCTAGAAATGCGCTGGAACTTTAGGCAAGAGTACATTAATGATAATTTCTTTTTTGCAGAAGAGAAATTTGCTTCCCAAAGAAATAGGGAGAAAGTAATTTTCTCTAGTTCCTCTATATTCTCATTGCTCTTCAAATTAATACTTGCTTCGAACATAACCTTTTCCCACAGTCACCATTCCTGATATTTCTTGTGTTGATTTTAAATACCTGCTATGGTCAGGGAGAGAGGTCCAGGATTATTGTCTATAACCAGAAGAACTCCCTAACATGACACTTATTTAATTTCTTCTCTGTCTCTAAAAGAAATTGTATGGTGAATAACTGTATAATGTGGGAAAAACCCTAAAACAGCCCACAGTATAATGCCTTTTAATGTCTACGCTTGATGAGTATTTGTGTATGAAATACTATTGCCTGCTACTTTAGACTCTGAGTTTTAATTTTCATATATTGGGTTTTTATTTAATAAACTGGGATAGAGCTGGACTTTCTCTGACCTTTCCTTCTAAAGGTATGGGGATTCAAGCAAAGGAGTCCTGCAAAGAAGTGGACCAGCGACAAGCCACGTTACTCTGCTGATTCGTCTGCAAGGCAGACTTCATGCTTCCTTTTCTCCATCACTGTCTCTTTCACCCTGAAATACACTTTATAAGATCTCGGGCGAGCTCACTGCTGCTTCCTGACCGTCTAACTCATTACAGAGAAATGAATTCAAATTGCTTGAAAAGAAGCTGCCTCTTTTATCTTCCCACTGACTGACAAGCAACTACAAAGTTCTTTGACGGGATTCCAAGTTACAAGCTGTACTGCATCACTGCAACAATTCCCCCACTGGTGGCTTTTCCCAGAGGGAAGCGTGTCAAATACACTGCATTTCTTGCGAGCGCAGCCCTGAAAGTGCACACTTTCCACCACACTGAAAAACAGACATCAGGGACTATAAAACAAAGCTGTCCCTTTCCTAACAGCATTAGCCTTCCTGCAGACTCCTTGAAAATCTAAGAGTTTCCCATGTATAATTATTTTCTTTACCTCTCAAAAAAACCAAATGCTTCTCTCTCCTTTTTTTTTTTCTGTACTTTTTCTAAAACACAGTTTATTCTGAGAGGAAAGGCATCCAGAGAATCAGATTGTGTGCAAAGGTCTCTGAATTTCTCTAGATAACCTTGAAAGATGGACTGCTTTTTTGTGTTTTTTTGAGATTTTTTTTTTTTTTAGAGATTAATAGTGCTTGAATCTACTGACAGTCTAAAGCACTATTTCTGGTGACCAGCAGCTCCTGGAGACGGTAAGCCTATTCCGGGTGCTGGTATTTTAAGGTAGTTAAAAATGTGCACTGGTCTAGTTGAAACCCAGCCGTACTTAATTCACTTGTGCAGTTTCAGTTTTCCTTTATTTTCTTTTGTTTCTAGATGAGCACGTGTGCCAAGGAGCAAACACTTGATGCTGACATTGGAATGAGATACTGACGCTACTTAATCAAAGGAGGAAAAGTTGATGCTCATAGAATGAGGAAAGAGGAAGGCAATCATATTTATGCTCCTGTATCTTTTCTACATAGAAAAATCCTCTTCCCTCTTTAAACCGCCCCACTCCTCTTCCAGATGTGACCACTGTAGGGAGAATTTTTCGCCCCTGTTCCCTGTCCTCTAACTTCAACAACGAGAATCTTCCACTTCTCATTCTTTCCCTAAGACTCTCTTTAACAACTGAGTCATACATAGTCTCACTTGCTTCTCTGACCAATCCTGCGTAGTTCCCTTCTTTGTTTTGCAATACCCTCAGGGTTTTTGTTTGTTTGATGACCACTGGCAACTACCGCCAAAGAGAGAAACGCAGGCAAAACATGAGAAGGGAAATTTAACATTATACATGCCACCCAAAGGGTTTTCGGATAATCACTGAAATTTACACGAAGATGCCCTTTCATCCTTCTGTAGGGTTCGACCTTAGGGCTTCTGACTCAGCCCTCAGATCTAGTCCTTCTAAGCGGAACCAGCTGTGATTACTCCAAATAACTCTGCCTTGGAATAGTCTGCTTTCACCAGCTCTCTTAAAAATTTATTGCAAAAAATTATATGTATTTGTTGTAGAAGATTTAAAAACTGTGTATTTAAAACAGGAAAAATGGGAAGGTAAACCATTCTTAATACAGCCACCCAGAATTAACAACTATTATGTGTGTGTATATATACATACATATATATATATGTATATATGATATTTTTTTCCAAATTTACATTTCCCTTTTTAAAAATAGTGTTCAAAATTAATCAAATTCTTTTTCAGGTCCACCTGTTCTTACAAGCAAAGAAAGCATCTGATTAATGCTAATTTGATGATTTGCTCTCCCCTTTTTCCCTCCCTCCCTCCCTCCCTCCCTTCCTTTTTCCCTTTTCCTTCCCTTCCCTCTCCTTTCCTTTCACTTTTCCTTTTTAAAGATTCATTCCTGGTTGAAGGTATCCACACTGGGAAAAAACCCTCCTAAAATCTATTCCTTTCATCTTTCTATGTTCAGGAAAAAGAATTTTCAGGTTTCTATAAAAGGACTCAATTTTGCCATGATGAATTTATTAAATGGCTTTTTATTAAAACTAAAATGATATTTCCCTTTGCAAATGCTGAAGGATCATTTTCTTGTCTTTCTTTTCTCAGTAATCCACATTTCTCTCTTTCTCACATGCACATCTTTATTCTGTGCCATAACACAAAATAGGGGATTAAGAGAAAGGCATTTAAAGATGAAAACTAAGCTGCAATCCAATTTTTCAGAGCAGGTGAGAATTAACAGTGCACAAAGGACTTGGCAATTAGCACACCCTGGTGATTTGCCTGAGAAACACAGACACAAAACAATCTGCCAGCAAGGAAGATCACTTCCCGATTCATTCAAAAGGAAGCAAAATGAAGACTCAAACTATTCGCATAGGACTCTGCAGTAACTGCTTAAGAAAAAAAGCAGGACGTGGTAAGAAGAGGATCTGTGTAAAGAAGAGGATCTGTGTAAAGCATCTAAAGAATCTGGTTTAGTAGTGAAGAGCCTGGCATTTGTGAAAATATTCGATAGGACCTCAGAAGATTTTCTTTTTCTCTTAATAATATTATTCTCTACATTCCTTCTTGACAATTAGATGGTTTCACAATACTCTGAGTTGAAAATATTTTTGAAACCTAATAAAAGAATTATACAACCATAAATTCTCATCACATATTACTTTCACCTACCAGTGAGATAAAAGATTTATAATTTTAAAACCAGTTTCACATAAGCCATGTTTTTTACTACTATGCTGTCGGTTATTTTAGTTTTTAATTCCTAAATTTACACATTTCTTTTATTTAAAACCCCACACACTCAGTATGTTTCATAAGGAAGTTTTAGAAACCTATTACTTACCATTAAATGTGTTAGTTAATTCATATATGTGAAGAGAAAAGAATCTTGGCGATGTTGTAAACTGATCCTGGGGAGCTGGCCGTTCACCTGTGCAAGGTGAGTGGAAGGCTTTGGAGAGCCATAGAGCACAGCACTTATTCCAGGTCAGTAAGTGGCATTTTCAGCTGCGAGAAAAAGCTAATTTGTGTCATATGTTCCTCATAATTAAATGGATGCTTCAAATCAGGCAGAATCCCACAGAAGGAAGTGCTCATCCTTACTTTTATGGTAGACATTAAGAAAAAGCAGAAAATATGTTCTCATATCTCCCACTGTGGGTTGGGCAATCTGTTAATTTTTGCCATTCACATTTGTTTGTGCTGGCTCTGTCATTCCCTCTGTGTGTTTTCACACTCAGGTTATTCTAACCCATCACTGAAGCAAAGAGTAAGGGCCATTGTTTCCAAAATCTACCCCCAGTTAGCTCTGTTCCACTTGGTTTCCCTGGTCTCTGGTTTCTCTCTAGCCTCACACACTTGAGAATGACCCTGCTAGGTTTCCCTGTCTTATCTTCTCTATTTGTTTGCCAATTCTATGGGCTCAGAGACCCTTCAGGTCCAATCTTTGGTGCCATTTTATACACCTCAGATCTGGTTTACTAAAAACTAGTTGACAGTCTAATTAATCAGGTTATCATGTTCTCCCTGGTAAAATGTCTGTGCTTTTGAGAAAATTACAACAAATCCTAGTATCAAAAAAGCCATAGATGCTTATTGTGGTTAGATCATCCAATAGATATAGAAGTGTGAAAGTATGGCTTTCTGAAGACAGGTATCTGAGAGTGGACTCTATGTATTATTCAAAACTTAGCTCTTTTAAGTTACTTAATTATTAACAGATATAATATAATTTATAATTATATAAAATTATTTATATTCATAAAATATCAATGAATAAACTGAACAAAAATGAACAAATCTATATGAAGAAAACTTTAACGTCTTGTGAGAGACAGAGAAGACAGATAGAAATAATCATAATCATATTATTGATTAGAGAAGCTCAATATCACAGAGATATTAATTCTACCTAAGTTAACTTATAAATTCAATCCCATCCTTATATAAATAGCATCTGGACTTCTGGGGGGAAGTAGCAAATTACCAATATTGCTTGAAAGAAAATAAATAAGGAAAATAAGTAGGTAAATTCTATACAATAAAAATAATGAGGTAGATTAGTCCTCATTTATTAGGAATTAAAAAATATTCTAGAGCTTTAATAATTAAATTACCATAATAATGTAAATTAAGGTAAAGATCTGTCCAAATATATTTATAAATAAATGCAGAAATTTAAGACTTTTTAAAGACAGCAACTCAAACCAGTGGGAAAGAATCTGGTTTATTTAATAAATGGTTTGAGATAGTACAATATTTTCTGAGAAAAAAGGTTTGATCCATAGATTACTTATTTGTAAAAATTCTGAATTGATTGAATATAAATGTATTTTTAAGAAGGCTTAAAGTGCTAGGAAAAAAAAAACCATTGAGGAGAGGGAAAAATATTGCTACTCACCATAACAGATTTTGTTAATACTTAAGAGTTCCTTAAGTTTGGTTAAAATATGGGCAAATGACACAAACAGAGAATTCACAGAGAAAGAAATACAAACCGATTTTAGACATATGAAAATAAGTTGAAACTAACTCCTAATAAGAGAAATGCATACTCAAGATCCTATCCGCCATCATTTTTAATATAATCAATTTGCCACGTGCTCAGATGACAGGGCTGTAGACACACAGGCACACTATAACACTCCCATGAGAGCACAGATTGTATGGCCTCTGTGGACTGAAGGTTGGCAATATCTTACAAAGTTCCAAAAATCATTTCAAGCAATTTATCAGACTAACATGCTGCCAAAGTGTGAAAAGGCATACCTATATCTTTATTCATTAAGGCATTCTTTGAAATGGCAAAAGATTGGAAATAACTTAAATGCCCATCAATAGCGGACTGGTTAAACCAGTGATGGCATAATCTATACAACTGAATACTATGAAGGTGTATAAACACTGAGGACGTTCTCTGGTTACTCATGTGACAAGGTGTCTACAATTGTTGTGGTGAAAAAAAGTACATTTTTTTTGTACACAGTGTGTACAATTTGGTATCATTTGTGTAAAATGTATGCGTGGCAGATACATTTGAAAAGGGGGAAATACATATATTTGCTTGTACATACATAAAATATTTCTATTAGGATACAAGAAATGGAGGACTTTGGTTTCCTTTGAAACTACAGAAAAGTTTGGGCACTTTTAACTGCTTATTATTTTCCTGTCTTTTAAATATTGATTCACGAGAATGTAATACCTGGTCACAAGTAAATACCTTTTAAGGAATCACACTTTGATATGTGCTGCCTCATTTGTTGTTACAAAATCTAATGTTGACTTTGTTTTTTGTTTTTTTGTTTTTTTCGGTACGGGGTACTCTCACTGTTGTGGCCTCTCCCGTTGCGGAGCACAGGCTCCGGACACGCAGGCTCAGCGGCCATGGCTCACGGGCCCAGCCGCTCCGCGGCACGTGGGATCCTCCCGGACCGTGGCATGAACCCGCGTCCCCTGCATCGGCAGGCGGACTCCCAACCACTGCGTCACCAGGGAAGCCCCCTAATGTTGACTTTGTAAAGTATGTAGTTTAGGGTCTAAACTGACATGTACGATGGGGTCCGGCATGAGCGTCTTACAGAGACAGCTCAATATCCTGCCCTACAGAACAGTGACCTGGCTGCAGGCGCATTTATTCCTAAGCTAGGCTTGCTTCCTACGGCTGGATTCTCCTGTCTTGTACATTCTAACCACCACCTCTTCAGCAGCCATCACAGAAAAGGATGAAATATAGTTGTTCATTATGTCAAGGAAATAACCAATTAGCCGTTAGACAATTCAATAAGCTTTGTATAAATCTTGTGAACAGATGATATCTTAAATAAGTTTGATGAATTAATGTTTAATTCATTTCTTGTAGAGCCATGCAGATCTCCCTACCTTCAGTGTACAGGTCACCGAGCTGTTGATGGGTGTCCGGACAAGACAATATTTGAAAGCCTTTTACTTAACACTGGACATCAGAGTTCCAGTGACAGTGAACCTATGAAAGGAATTTCCTGGGGCCCATCCTGAGATGATCCTTTGGCTTCCAACCTCACCCCCTTTCAACCCTAGAGTTGAACCACACCGCAAAACTCTTGAAGTCAAATCTTGTAATTGCTTCCAATTTGTCTGTTTTGCTTTTGGCAATTAACAAACTGAAATGTTATCATGAAGGAGTTCATCTCATTTGTAAGACCAGGTTTTCCCTCCACTAAAATATGCAGGCACTCTGTTCTTTATTACCAGCAGGAGATAAATGGCTGGTTTTCATTGCTGAAGAATATATAATGGTTAAAAAGTCACTTTTTCCCTCCAGCTCGACATAAATCACAGAACTAGTCAATATTTAATAATGCTTGCCTTGGTCTGGAGTCCCTTGATCACCCCTGTCATGTGTAATAGCTCCCTTTCCGATATCTTTGACATAAAAGCCCAGCTTTACTGCAATACTAACATGTAGAGGGTCATTACGGATCGACATTTACCTTAATCTGTGACTGCCAACCATGAACCGATAAATTCCAGCAGATTCCACTGGGAGAAATCAGTAAACTTCTCAGTGGAAAGAACTGAAGGAAAATTCTGCCGAGAACAGAATACATTTTCTACAAGGGCTGCTCTGCAAATGGGTTCTGACTTTTGAAAGTTCTCTTGCTGCGCAGCTTTGCAACATTTAATACCGTTTTGATGGTTTGAGAGACGGGATGACAACCGAAGATGACATGACTTAGAAGGCAAGCAGAAATTTTCTCTGCAAAAACAATGCAAGATTAAACACAAGGGGGAATATGGCTCTTACATTATTCACCCAGCTGCCTTGGCGGAAATAGCTGGGCTGTCACGGGTCTGGCCTAAATGTTGCTGCCTTTTTTTCAAATCGATCATCACTCCTTCACCTCATAATCTTACAAGTGCTTCACAGCAGAATACATCAAAGCCCTGATTGCATAAAAGAGGGACACACCGATCTTTGATGGGATCAACTCAGACACTGACACGCACTCAACTCGCTGTACCAACACAGAACACAAATAAGAATGCCCTCCTCAAATTCAGCAAAGTCTGTTTTCCTCTTTCCTCACCTGCTTTCCACTTTGAGGATGTTATTAAGTCCTACAAATAGCTGTAGATGATGCAGAACCAGAAAGGTGGGGCGCGGGGAGGGATCAATTGGGAATTTGGGATTGACATATATGCACTACTACATTTAAACAGATAATCAACAAGGACCTACTGTAGAGCACAGGGAACTCTGCTCAATACTCTGTAATAACCTAAATGGGAAAAGAATTTGAAAAAGAATAGACACATGGATATGTATAAATGAATCACTTTGCTGTACACCTGAAACTAACACAACATTGTTACTCAACTAAACCACAGTATAAAATAAAAATTTTTAGAAAAGAAACATTTTAAAGTTTAAAGTCTGAGGAAAATCATTTTCCTGTTAATACTATATGTAACCATATCAACGTTACTGCATATTTGCTACTAACGGAACAAGAAATGTTGAAAACACCTCCTTTAAAAATAGGCCACTCGTGGAAATGATAGAAGTAAACACTGAATAAAACAAAAATTAGCTTTCCAGTGAAATACAAAGCTGCATTTTTTTCTATGGTGAGGGTTGTTTCACGTGAGCATCATACCTAACCAGCCCTAACTTAACTTATTGAATCAGATCGTTTCTGATAATACTTTCAAGGAAGCCTATACAGTGTAACCCATGTCCAGTGAATTGACTGGAACACACACCAGCATTCCTAATTTACTTTAGAAATGTTAAAATGATCACACAAAAAGAGTTTGCTGAAGATGGACTGCAAAATTAAAACTCAACTCTTTGCAGGTATAATCGTTTAGGTTTTCACCATTTACTAAGCAAGGGGAAAAGAATATAGAATCTATACTAGGCCAATCTTTCTCGAAGTTGAGTGACCTTCAGGGCCACCTAAAGGATTTGTTAAAACATGGAGTGCTGCCTCCCGCCTCCCCGGAGCTGAGTAGATCAGGCGTGGGTGTGGAGAGTTTGCCCTTCCTGCAACTCATCAGATGAAGCTTTTACAGCTGTGCTGGGGACCCCAAAATAAGCATGGCTGAATTGGTTTGTCAATATAGGTTATTTTTAGGAAAGAAAAAGAAATTAAAATCTGTGGCTAAAAGAAAAAATTCAAAAGAAAATACATTGTTTTCTAATGTTATGAAAGTTTAAAAATGACAAACAAGTTACCTTGGTCAGCATAGAAAGCGCCAGTAAAAAGGACTGAGTACGTTAATTGTCCATTAGGGTGAAAAGGTGCTTCCCATCTCACATGGGCCTTTTGGGATCCTTCTGTTTTGACAGACACATTTACTGTTCCTTCAGGAGGAGCTTCTAGAGTTCGATTTTCCACCTGTGAGTATAAAAAGATTTATTTTTGTTTGCAAATAAAATAAGTACATGCTTCACTTTGAGCATACTTCTTCAAAGAATCTCTTTGCTGTGAAGTAAACTATTTTGACAGTCGCATCTTGTACGAATACCTCATTTTGTCAGCAGGATCAAAGCATACCTCGTGTTTTCTTCCTCCTGCTGTTAAAGCTTAGAATCTGAGCTCCTGACCAAGGCAGTTTGTGATTTCCAGAATATGTGGATCAGCTCCCACTGCGATTGTGCCTATGGCGGTGCATATCCATGGGCTACTTCTAGGATGGTTTAAAAACAATTTTTTTATGATTGCAAAACAGAAGAACTGAGTAAGGTCTGTGTTCATAAGCTCCTGACTGCAGTGACAGACTGCTGGGCTTTGTCAAAGGCCACACCAAGCATCTTGACTCATACACACAGACACACACACACACACACACACACACACAGAGTTCTCTGAGCTGTGTTGCTACCAGGTATGTGCAAACGGCACCATGCCAGACATCAAGAGATAAATGTACCTGAGTGACTCTATCCCTAAAGTATAATCACAAAAAGTTGAAATTTCATTAATATAGTAGTAATGAGTGTATGCAGAAAAGAACAAAAAATGACTTATTTGAAGAGAAGGAATCTGAAATAAATATAAGCCTTCACTACACAGGGGCCAGAAAGATTTTAATAGCTAAATAAGTAAAATAAGAGAACAGAAGAAGATGAAGTTGGAAAGAAAGCAGAAAGGGGTTCAGGATATTTTAGCATCTTTTAATAACTGGCTTAAATTTGTTAACTAATCACCACAAACTCATAAGCATCCCTCATAAATGTTTGGCCTTTTCAGATTTACTGAATATGTTGATAATGTTGACCTTATTCTTAAAATACAGGCTCACGCCTCACAGGAAGGTGACCGACCAAACACGAAATCCTTAGTCAGGCAAATATTCTCAATTATGTAGCCTTCATTTGTTAGGACGAATACACTTTCCCAATTATAAAAATAAATGTGGAAAAGACAATGTGTTAATTTTTAATAAGTATGAGGTCATGACATGTTTTATTTTCATCTGAGAAAGGCTATGGGGTTCTTTAGATCTATAACTCCTAGTCATTTTTTTAGTCTAATAGCTATGTACAAAAAAGGATAAAGAAACTTGACTAGAAAAATATCAATTCATCATTTTAATATTTCATAACCAATACAATTGGTTTATATCTATGTATGTAGTTCAAATTATTGTATAGAAAATTATTTTAAAGGGCTCCAAATAAAAGGAGACTCAAGAAGCTGAAGAATTAAGGGAAAATCCAGACAATTATATTATTATTCTCAAATATCTGGTCAATTTGAAATAAAGAGCATTTTAAAATTTCCTTATGCATATGGATAAATGCTTCAGTGCTTTTACACTATATTAAATTTGGCAGTTGTACTATTTTTCTCTGACTTGTTTTGGTTTTTTTTAATTACCATTTTCTTTATCAACCTTGCCTTAAAAAATGCTAAGGAAAAGGCATTCTAGAAGGTTGACTTGGCTTTCACCTGGGAAACTCCCTTGACACAGAAAAAAAAAATATTTGAGAAGAAATATGCAATGAAAACAAACATTTTAATAAAATTGTTATCCTTAATACAACTCTTACCACGTACCAGAAAACTTTGTATAAATATTTGATTTACATTTTCACAGCAGCCCCTTGTAAAGTAGGCATCATTTTCCTTTTGTAATAGTTGAGAAATCTAAGGTTTCACAGAATAAAGCATGTTTTCCAAGGAGGCATGGGGGAAAAATAGCAGGTGTAGGATAGATATTCCACATGGGATTTTCTTGACCATAACATTTATTGCCGTTAAGATTTAGATGTCTTAAGTAACAAAATTTATTCGTTTCTTTATTTAAAAAATGGCTGTGAAGATATGAGCATGTGTACATGTGTGTCTGGGTGTGTTTATCTGTATAAGCATGCCATCACCAAGAAACCAAGGTAGCTTTTTAACCACATCATGCAGCGGTGGCCTATAGTTTCACACTTCATCCTTAAAAGGGTCCTTGGAGAATTGAATCTAATGAATGTTCCAAGGCCAGATACAGTCATAAAGTTCCCCGTCTTAGACTCTACCAGTGTTACCTAACAGTGGATAAGAGAAAAACAAACAAACAAAAGCAAAGTGATTTTCCTATGGACAAATTTATTGCATATTATTAAAGAAACACAAAATGTGAAGGGTTTCTAATTGCAATTCAACAATATAATTGAAAAAAAGGAAAGCATTTAAATAGTTCTTCTGGTGCTGAATTTTCTGCTCATTTTTTTTCATTATTTCAAACATTTATGAAACCTCAATTACTGGATTTAATTTGACAATGCACATTAGCATCTTAAAAAATTAAGATCAAAGGCACTGTAAATTGTTTTTTACGTTGGCATTTCTTTAAAATCCAAATACATTGTGTAAATGGACAAGAACTGAACAAAACACACAGAAATCTTTTTTTTTTTTTCAGATAGTACAGAGCAATTTCTTCTGAATCATGAATAACAGGGAATAAACTTGGCTAGGCTAAGGGCACAAAAAATATTGTACTAATGCTAATTAAGGTGTTAAGAATATGGAATTTATGCAAGTATTTTTATTTTAAAAATATTCTATTTTATCAAATTTGTCCTTTTTTTTTTTGTTTTGGTTTATTATATGAGCAACCTAGAAAATTTTGAGGGTGAACCAGACCACATTCAAGACTATAGAGCATATTTGTCATAGGAAACACTGAACGGTATTTCCCTATGTGCATGAAAAACAATGATATTAAATACGTAAGTGGTGAAACAAACAGGCTTCTCTTTCTAAAAACCAAGAGTTATCATTAAGGAATGTTGTTAGGTGAAGAAAAAAAAAATTGACTCTGAAAAATTAATTCTTTGATTTCTTCCAGCAAAAGATTTAAAAATAGAGATCATAAAGTTTTTTGTTTCAATGAAATATTTGCCATAACACTGGGCTTCAGATAAAGAATACCTTTAAGTGATATATATACACGCAATTTGGCTGGATTTTGTTGAACATATTATGATTTAATGATAATTCTGGCTTTTAAGATTGATTCCTAGATTCCTTAAATCAAGGACACATTCAAAAGAATCATCATCAACAAAAAGAGTTGAATCTGTAATATCTTTCATGATTGTGATAGACATCCAGAGCTATCTAGAACACTCAAATATGTAATCTCTTAAGGGCATAACATGTACTGTAATTGGTAAAAAAAATATTTTAGAAATCAATTGAAGACCATGGGTTTTAACTTCTTGGCAACATAGAGTTGACTTGTTCTAAATAAAGACATTGTTATTCAATCCCAGTAATCAGAGATGGATCATTGACTTGGGAAAAGTGTTTGTATACTGAGCACAGGATAAAGAAAAAGACGAAAGGGAGAAAATAACTCTGTGCTTTAAGTCAGAACTGAGTCTAGGATGTGTGAGGCCGTGGGAGAGTAGGGTTTTACAATCCAATTCGGTTTCCTCCTTCCCATCAGGCATTGTGGAATTTGATTCCTTCAGGTCAACATCGCCTATTATCTGTACAAGACGTAGATTGATAACCATGTCCCCCTTGTTTAAAGTTACCAGAACATCAGGAGACAGAGTGGGACCCAGTTTAGTAGCCAGGACCACCATATGCACTTTATATTTTTGAAAAAGTCTCAGTTTCAAGCTCATGGGATGTGTTCTTTTGTTTCTTTTTCTTTTCTGAATGGAGAAGAAAGGCTGGCCTATTGCCATTCCTGCTTTTAAGAGTAAGTAACCATCAGAGGGGTCCAGGCTATAAAATACTTAATGGCAATAAAGACTACAGCTCAGCTCCACTGATAGATGATGTTAGCAGCTTGGAAAGCAACCAATCTCTGAAGCGAAACGGGAGGTGTGAGCAAAAATAAGGAAGCAAAAAATTAAATGGTAGAGCTGTTTTTCAAGGTAATATTTATAGAATACACTCTTCAATGAAGACAAAACGCATTAAAATGATAGGCCATTAGGAAAGACTGCCAAAAAATATCTAAAATGAATGAGCATTTCCCTTAAAAGAAGCTTAATCTAATCAATCAAGAGATATGCACAAGAGTCAAATGTTATGTTTTGAAACTAAAGAATGTCATGCTGGTCTATGACAATTATGTACAATCAATTGGGTTTTGAAAATTATACCAGTAATAAAAAGCACACTTTTGTCTATCTTTCAACTACAAATGAAATATAGGTAGATATAGATTACTGAAATGTGGATATCAAAAGCTGATATTAATGTAATTTTAAATACTGTTCTTATTAATATATCACACTCATGAAATTAAAATATATTATTCTAATGGATGAGGCAAACAATCTTTTAATTGATGAATATACTTGTTGGGAAGCAGTGTTGACATATTGTGGCAGTTATGCGTTTTTAATTATTTTCACTTTTTAATCATAAACTTACTCAAGTGGTCGAGTTCATTACTTGGAAGAAAAACATCCACTGTAACTCTGTCACTAAATTGGGCAAAATCGCATGTATGCCTGCTCAGCTGGTCAACTTACCGTTTGAAATTTCAGTAAAATGTACCTTCTGTCCTTCACTAGACCTATGTGCCGTCTTGAAATTTATGTTGAATATAAAATCCTACTAACCCTTAATTGAAATTTTATAAAAAGAAACTCTCCCATCCAACTTGAAAGGCTAGCTGTGCAGAGTTGCCTGTTCATTGTCATCTGACATTTAATACATTTCCGGAATGTGAATTCATACACTCACCAGTGGGCCCAGAGCACAACCTTTGGCCGTGCAGGCTTGGACTCTGAAGGAATGTAAGCTCCAAGGAGCAAATCCAGAAGCATGACAGCTGAGTTCTGAGGAATTGTGAATTAATATACCATCTAGATATAGTCCGTAACTTGTGATAACACCTGGGAAGATAATAATTGCCTTTTAGTATGATTGTTAGACAACAGCAAAGAATGTCTTAAAAGAAGCCAGCACTTCTTGATATGATTTCTAATTTCGTGGAATCACAGTCTCTCCCTTGGTCTAAACCCTGTCTCTTTCCAAAGGATAAAACCGGCTAATTTAAACTCTTGAATATCAAAATGTTAAGCTAATTAGTACAGAGACACAAATAGAACCCAAGAGTCCCGGTATGGGAATCTTTCTCGTGCATCATGTTAACTGCTGTCATTGGTGTTCCATATAAAAAATGAATAAATTAAGTACATTTATAATTTGTATTGCTTTCTAAAATGATATCCTAATAGATGTGCTTCAGAAGTCCAATGACCTTGTTGGGTAACGCATTGTGTGTGACTCAGGATGTGTCAGGCATTGTTCCAAGAGCATCCTCCTTTTTAACTCTCTCCTCACAGCATTACTATAATAAAGGCAGTATTATGATCACCATTTCATAGATGAGGAAAATCAGGCACAGATAGCTTAGGTCACTTGCTCAAGGTCACAAAGCTCGCAGGTTTCGGAGTAAGGATTTGGATCTAGGCGGTCTGGCTCCAGAGCCCATGCTCTCAATTACAACACTGAATTACCTAAACAGAAAGCCTTGGCAATTTGCACGGATTGCATTTATGAGACACTCATGAATGGGTTAGAGAAACTATGATTTGCTAGATTTAATGATCAACTTAAATTTATTTCAGAACTTATGTGCATTTTCATGAAATCAACTAACAGAGATTTGAGAGACTGAATGGCTAATATAATCATTTATATGGCTAATATAATCATTTGATTTATTGCATCCAAACATGCATTAAAAGGAAGTGAGGGATCTCTGTTCACTGGAAATACAGCATCCCCACACTCATTAAACATTATACTGGGGGAAACAGAACTTCGCTTGCATGCTAAATTAGAAACTCTTTCAAACTAAAATTAATTTCACAGTGCCCTCCTGGGTGTGTCCTTGAGGACAGATGTTGGATGCCTCTCCACTAGCGCACAGCACATCTTCATCATAGTATTTACTTTCCCACTTCTCACATTATTAGTGTCATTATTCCTTATTTAATTGCCTGACATTGCCAATGGGCTACAGGATCCCCAAGGCAATCTTGACTCTTCCTCACCTGTGTATTTCTAGAGCTTAGCACTATGACTAAAACATAGTAGGTACTTAAAAAATATTGACTAAATGAATACATTAAAGTATATGCAGCATAGGAATAAAATACCAGCATCCAATACAGAGCGAAAATTCAAGACAACAGGAAAAAGATACCTAGATCCCTGAAATGTGAAAAGAAACTTGCTAGAAGGTTGATATTATAGAATAGCTCAAAATCAGGATTTAGAGAAGGAGTGAGTTTTGAAACAAAGACTCTAGCAAAATCAAAGGTCATCAAGAGAGTCCCTGAGAGATGGCTTCCAGGATGCCTGACTCTCAGCCTTATGAACAGCAGATCTGGTCTTGCGAATGTCCTGAAAGTAGATCAAAGCTTCATCCGTCACCATATTAGGGACAGCTTCACTCTGGGAATCATTATACCAGGAGACTTTCTGCAAGCGTCCCTCTCTCCTGGGAAGGAGTTGCTCACTTCTAGAACCTGTTCACAGTGGTCTGGCAGCTCCATCGTCTGTGAACTTATGGAATGCTGTGGTTGTTGTCAGAATCTCTCTCACAATGCCGCTTTTGATTAAGAAATCAGTTTACAGCAAAAGAAGGAGGAAGTGAACTAACTATAACTATGGAAGTTATCCATCTTACAATATACCTCATCAACCCATAGTCTGGGAGATTGCCGAAATGGCCTCTGGAAGCCTACCTCACAGCCCAAGCTGAGAGAGAACACCCTGTGGATCTGGGGTTCCTATAGGATGCTACGTCTGCTTTGAACAAGGAACCTGTATTGGATGCTGGTTTTTCTATAGTGAGAAAATGTTGGACTCAAGGGAAGGTAGTCAGCGTATTACCTCTCACTATTATACTTCATATGCTACAGAAACTATTCGTGCTTTCTCTACTCACAAAGAGGAATACTTATATCATGCGGCATCACCAAGGTACCAGTAAATTAGAAACTGAGAATATTATTGATACCTGGCAATTTGGGATACTCGTGCAATTAGATCAACAGGCAAAGAAAAAAATTACTATGTGGAAGGAGGAATTAGCTTCCTTTCACATGCTGACATTCCAGACTTTCCCAAGGACATCCCTTTGTCTGACCAGGTCCGAACATGTAACTTTTAAAAGTCTAAAGTCACTTAAGCCACAACCACTAAGGACACAGACCTTTTAGTAGTACACATTTGGTTGCATCGCTAGCTCAAGAATCCCAAACAGATGGGCAACTGGCTGAGAGCAAGGGGAAGAAGTTTTGAATATCAACTATGGCCTTAACTAGTTATAGAAACAAGAATTGTAGACGTTATTTTTTTATTTCGTGCTTATTACATAGAGATTTGTATATAATAACTAATTTTCCCTCCTCCTTTTCCCTATTGATTTATATTTAAAAAGTTTGTGGGTTTTAGTTTATAGTTTAGTTTTTAAGTTGTAGAATATCCATGTGGGTTGTATCTAAACTGAAAGGGGAATTAATACCACCCAGATATGACTATAGTGACAGAGGGTAAGAGCATCTTCATCTGTCCAAAGCAGAGTAGTATCATTTGGGGTGGAAGCATGCAGTGATTATCAACAGTAGTGGAAAGTAATAGAAGGTAGAAGAGTGGGCATGGCGGCTGAATAGCTCAGCTGCTTATTCATCTAAGTCATCTCATCACAGCTCTACATCCACACTTCTAGTCTGCTCTGTGCATTGAGCCCAACAGCCAGCACATTACATTTGTAGCTCTCTTGCTGGTTGAATTTCTAGTAAGTTTCACCAAGAGGAGGCATTGCTAGAAGGGCAGAAGCAGGAAGAAAGAAAACATCCAGCTTCCAGCTCCAAGAGCAGAGGCCTTTGCTGACTGTCACTACACAGCCAAGCAGGGGCCACACCACGCAGTTCGGACATCACAAGCTCCTCTTCCGCATTTGCAGCTTCTTCAGTAGTGGAATCTCGGTGGCTCCTGATGGTTCAAGCATCCAGTTCAAATCAGCAGATCCAGCAGCGGGCCCACAGCTCAGCTCCTGCCCAGGGAACTAAGCACCTTGCTGGCAATCACGCTTTTTGTTCTCCTGGTATCCACCTCCTTCTCCCTTTTTTTTTTTTTTCTTCCAGTCCTTCCAATGCTCTTGTAACCAACTCCTTGTACAATATTAAATATAATCTGTCTTGAATACCTAATGCATTTTCTACTTGACCAATTAGATCTTGATCAATACATCCTTTAGGATGAAAGCTTTTTAAAATTTAAATGAGCTTATACTTTCAAAAGCTAGTGCTTTGACCCATTTTCCTTTCTGAAGATAACTCTGTACCATGTCTCTTTCCGAAAGCAGGTCCACTTCCCTTATTTCCCAAATTTTTGAGAAAGTGTCTTCATTTTACTATCAGGTGCCCCTCTGGCTCCACAAAAAAAGTGCAGCTACCAGCATCTGTTCTTCTTTATGCTAATGTCACCATCTATGGTAACTCAAAGAATACTTATAGAGGGTATTTGCTTTAATGCCATTTAATACTTGACACACAAAAGCACAAGTGAATTAAAGCTAAGAAATGAGAGGTACATAGTGAGAAACCCATTAGCACATGGAAAATTTAAGAGAAGAAAAATAGATAAAATCACACTAATAATATAATAATGAAGACAAGAAATTACTATATGCCAGGCACTTTGCTAAGCAATCATTGTATGTGATGGGCACACAATGTGCAAATCACTTATGTGCAAATCACATGTTGCAGAAGCTCTTAAAGAAATTTTAAGACTCCTGAAACTCTACCTTCTTGATCTGCTTTTCAACATTGAAACAGAAAGTACCCAAATCAATATTTCCCTTTTCTTACGTAATTGGGGAACAGAGAACTTCTTTTCTGCTGGGATTATGTGCATAATATCTCATTTATCTGACATAATGGGAAATGAGATATTTTATAGGAGTTAATTTTCGTTATAACTCAATCTCATCCCTGAAGCACAAACTTAAAAATCTTAACCATTTTTGGAGGAAATCTTTCCAGCAAGCACTACACACTTTCCTATAGTTTCACACAGACAATAATGAACATAACTGAATCATTCTGTGATGATTCAAACAGACGTCAGAGACTGTATTCGCTAATTCAATGATACCCTCCAGGACTGGACCGAGGAGATAGAGGATAATTACCCAGCTCTTCCCCTTAACTTCACTCAGTGGCTACACTTCCTCAAGTCTAGTGTCTCCTTTTTGAGTTCTCCATTCTCTCTCAGTGACAGGCTCTCAAAAGTAACTTCTTTCTTTGTCTACTGGACCCTAACAAGTCAGCCCCTAGCAAGCTCTGCTGAGAAACTATAACCATGACATTTAGAACTTTGGATAAAGAAATAATAGACAGTTAGTGAGAGAAGAGCTCAGAGTAAGATGAGCACATGGCAAATGAGCTGAGAATGAAATTAAGTGACATTTGTGACAGTTAATTCAACTGCTCACTTTTTTACAATTCATGATGCATAAGGAGTGGATGAGACTGAAGTCCAGACTCAGGGCAGGTGAGATCTCACACTCTTACACACAAACAGTTACCCAGCTTTTTAGGTGACCAATATTCAACAGTATTTGTAGGATGCTAAAAGATGTATAGGGCTAAAAGATCAATTGTAGAACCAGTGTGCACTGGATACATACAGTTCGCCTTTTAAGTCATTTTGGACACTCTTCTCTACTTCATCCACCACACCAACTCCATCCTCAGTCCTGTAGACCTTACATCCCAAATTGATCTTTCCCCATCTCTATATCCATGGCCATCTAGTCCATTCTGCCACCATTTCGTACCTAAGAATTATAGCCACCTAAGTGTTTTGATGCATTATTCATACTCCCACAAAATTTATTCTTGATAATATAGTCAGAGGGACAGTTTTCAAAACACATATCTGATCACGTCACATGCAATCAGTGATCAGTCTGGTCTTCGCCAGTACTAGCAAGATGGGTTTCCTGTCCCAGAACCAGGAAGCTGGGGCCACCATAAGCATGTTGTGAGGATGAAACAGACTAGCGGTGCTGACCTCTCTGGGTTTTCTGCCTTTTGGTCCAGGTCTTACCAGCCAATCACCAGATCTAAGGTCAGACCAAAGTGGGATACTACTGTGGTTTAGAGCTGGAATCCATCTGTGCCCCCCTCCCCCAAAAGAGCCTAAGACAAGGCGTTTCCTCTGATCTGATTTGGGCAAGGCCATTAACTATAAAATCTTGAATTAAGGACACAGAGTCAAATTTCCTGGTAAATTTGTGGACAATAAGAGATACCATTTGAGAAGAACACTCCATTTCTTGTCAAGACAGGCAAGCAAAGTTCATAGTTTGTTTTTATTAGCAAATGTTTTGATATAAATAATACTAGTATGATATGAAACATTGTATAATTCAGTTCTCAAAACATACATTAAGTAATAAGTCTAAAATATCTCTTAACACAACAATTTTTATTGACCTCAGATTCCCAAAGTGAGGTACAAAAACTAGTGAATGTAATCTAGTGGCCATTTTAAACATAGCCTAAGAAGACACTTTCTGTCTTTGACTAGTGCACAGGACATGTACAGATAGCTTTGGGAAAAGGAAAATGCTAAGTTCTTAAAATGCCATGTAAGTATTTTTGAAATTATAAAACAATTATTAAAAAATGTACTGAACACTTACTTTGAGTCGGACAATAGGCGGCAGGCTTAATGTGAATTATTCCTGTTAACTTTGACAACACCAAGAAGTTAGAACTGTTATTTGCCTTGTTGTGGAGATGAGGGAATGCAGTCTTAGAGAGGTTAAGCTACTTCCCAAAGGCATACAAGGATAAATTCAGCGGTGGGATCTGGCAATCTCAACCCACTGCTGCCACTACTCCTGTTATCCATTTCCAGCCTAATTTTCTCTCCTAAAATATGCAGGAATTCCACTCAAATTAAGAACTGATGAACATGCTCTAGCCCTCAAAGCAATGAGGATGAGCTTGATGAAAAAATTAACATATATTTATTGAAAGTCAACTACTTGAAAGGTACTATGCTTGGTGCTTTGGGGCACAGAAAGAATAAGAAATAGTATCTACCTTTATGGAAGTAAGAAAAGGGTTAAACACAGGTCTAACTAAATAACAATCCAAGAGTTAGATGAGTGATAAGCACCACAAAACCTTTATGCCCAACAAATGGTATAGAAAGTAAGTACAGAAGCTTCTAGCAGGGAACAATCACTCTGGCTAAAGCGAGTACTAAAAGCTTTTCAGAGCAGCCATGTCTTCCTCTCAAGGAAGCTGCATCTTCCATAGGTTCTTCCGTAAATGGTACAAGGTGAAAAGACAATAACTCAGGAAGATGCCCCTGGTAGGGAAATGATATTCACCAATGTGTGGAAGGAAGCAAGTGCAAGGTATAGTGAAGATATCCTGAATAGACGAGTATTTTCTTGCTGTTGCTGTAATTGGTTAAAGTCTAATAGAAAATAAGGATTCAAAGGGAGTTAGGGCCTGAATGCTGCTCCAACAAGTTGGGATTTTATGATGCACAGGAGAATCATTGATGCTTTTATGTACTGACTAGGGGCATAATGAAAGTCTTATTTAGAAAAATTAACCTAGAATGACATATATAATACTGGCGTAGGGAAGAGCATGGAGGTAGGGAACAGTAGGACAGATGAAAATATCAAAAAGAAAAAATAATATTAATAATTTTTAAAGCCACATTTTCCTGAATGTATCATAACTAGTTGTAACCCAGGCAGGGATGTGGAAATGCCACATTTCAGCAGTAGTGCGTGGCATATTCTAAGAGAAATATCTTTAACACTTTTATATATAGCTGACCTTTGAACAACGTGGGTTTGAACTGCATGTGTCCACTTACATGTGGATTTTTTTCAGTAAATACAAAACTACACATTCTGAGGTTGGTTGATTCCACAGATGCAGAACCGCAGGTAGGGAGGGCTGACTATGGGGAGCACCTGCGGATTTTGGTACCTGCAGATGGTCCTGCCAATCCCTCATGGATGCTGAGGGAGGACTGCACGTGGATTTTCTATCACATCACCCTTATTGCTCAAGGGTCAACTGTACTTTCTCTTTTTTAATAAAACAAACATGAGCTTAGGACTGGGATGTGTTAGACTAAATACGGTATAACAACGTCACTAGTCGAAGAGAGAGGTATCTATCTTTATCAGAGATGGACTGTGAACTTCCCAATAAAAAAATCTCATAAAAATCTGCTACCGAAGAACTAGCTTGCCTCTACACTAATGGTTTAAAAGGGGTTGATTTTCATTTGAGGATTAAAAAAGAAAGTTATGGGCCTGTTTTGTATCTTGACTGCATCAGTGTCAAAATTTTCGTTGCACTAGTGTACTATAGCTTTGGGAGATGTTGGCCATTAGGGGAAACTGGACAAAGTACACATGGGCTCTCTTTGCATTATTTCTTACAACTGCATGTAAATCTAGAATTATCTCTGAAAACAACATTTAGCTAAAATAGAAAACAAAAACTGTTGTGTAGGGAAGCATGACAGAAGAGGCAAACACTTGAAAGGCCAGGGCAATTTGATGCTGAAAAAAATAACTGTATTTATGTTTTAATCAGATACTTTAGTCCTCAGGAAATACCCATGAAAGCAGAAAGAGTTTCACTTTTCCTTTACAGATGAGAAAAACAGGTTTGAGAGAGGTTTGCTAACTTGGCCGTGATGGTTGGCACTGAAGCATTCAGACTCCACAGGGCACCAAACAGGATACTCGCCAGCTTCTGTGGATCTATTTTTTTCCATCTTTTAAAAATTATGTAATAAAACATAATATAGAAAAGTGTGTAAAATATGTTATATTTTTAAAACAAGTTTAAAAGCAAAACTCCTATAACCATCGCCAAGATTAAAAAATAGAATATTGCCAGCACCCTGCAAATGTCTTGAGTCCTTCATGATTCCAACCCTTCCCCCCGCCACAGACAACTAGATTGACTTTAAGAACCATTTTCTTGCTTTTCTACCTAAGAATGCATCCCTAAACAAAGCAATTAAGTTTTGTGTGTTTTCTACTTTGAATTAATAAAATCATATTTACGCAATTTTTGCATCATTTTTTGTTCAACATAATACGCACCAGTTCTATCCATGTTGTTGAGGATAGCCATACTTTGCTCATTTCCATGGCTGTATAGTATTTTTGTATGGCACAATTTATATATTTATTCTATTGTTGATATTTAGATGGTTTCCACATTTTGGCTGATATATCAATGTAGCTATAATCATTTTTGCACATGTGCCCTGAGTCTCATGTGTACAAGTTTCCTAGGGTATAGATACTGGAGTGGAGTTGTTGGGATACATTCAATTGTCTAGTAAGACAATGCTCAACTCTTTTTCAAAGTACATGAATTCCCGTTACCACCTATAGTGCCTGTGAGTCCTCATTGTTCCATATCCTCAAAAAGACCTTGTATAGTCACTGTTAAATTTTTGCCAGTATTTTTTTGCATAAAATGGTGCCTTGTTTTGGTATTATTTTATATCCCAGCTTATTAAAGAGACTGAGTACATTTCCTTATGTCTATCAGCCATTTATTTTTTTTTCTTTTGTGAAATGCTTTTCCAGATCTTTCCCCGGTTTATTATTGATTCCTAGGAATACTTTATATATTGTGGATACTGGTCTTCTGATAGTTACATGTGTTGTCAATATCATATCTCATTCTGTTACTTATCTTTTCAGGCACTTAGTTTATAGCACATTTTGATGGAAAAAAAGTCCTTAATTTTAGTAAACCTTTTATCAATATGAAGTTACCTAATTATCTCTAATAATCCTGTTTGCCTGAACATCTCCTTCGTCTGATATTAAAGTAGTTATACCAGCTTTCTTTTCTTTTTTTATTCCTTACATTTTAGTTTGCTTTAGTTTGAGAAGGAAGGGGTTAACAGCTGATTCAGGGGCCTTTCCCCTAGCCTTGGGGACTCCTGAGGCTCTAACTCGGCTGAATCTTTCTTGCTACACTACCTCAAGATAAACCAGAATCCATCTGAGCACTGTGTACCGGACCAAGCACCTGACCTCACTGTCAATGTTGTTTATACGTAATGGTTAGCTGGCACTGATGAGATGCAGTTGCACCAAAGAATGCACACTAGTCATGTACCTGGTACCCTCATGGTGGGATAGAGCTGTGGTTTCATTCAATAACTTTCGATTAAGCTTTTAGAAAAAATGAGGGAGAGCTATATATACTGACATGAAAATATGCCTGCTCCATATTTATCAGGAGGAAAAAAACAGAGCTGCAGAATTTTACCTTATGGCCAATTATTTTTAAGTGTCTATTTTATGCCTATACATGTAAATGATTATTCAACCAATCAGCACAGTAATTATTGAGTGCCTACTATGTTCTGGGCACTCTCTTAAATGTGGTGGAGAAAAAATAAGCCACAGACACAAAATCAGGGGGCAAAGTGGAAGACTTCCCAGCTGGTGGCTGCCCTTTGAAGAACTTTCTCTCACTGCATATGGCTGTTCTCTCGCGACTACGCACCTTTAAAACTTGGCTAAGGAACTCACATTTTCTAAGCTTTTATTTCCTCTCCAATAAAATTGGGACACTATTCCTTGTCCTGGTGGCCTGAGTTAACGTGAGTACCAAATGAGTGAGCATATATGAAAGTCCCCAAAGAATTAGGTGCTATGCACGTAAAAGGCATGAGCTTAGAGCTGTCCCTTTCTTCCAGGATAAGTTCAAGCCCGGTTTGTTATGGGAATGTCAGCTGAGACCGTCTCCTCCTACTCTGATCTATGTCACGAACTGCATGTTTCTTGTAAAAAAAAATAGTCTGCACATCTCTCAAAAACACATTTGAGACAGGTCTGTATTCCTTACTTGTATGCTGTCATCACCTAGCAGTTTCTTTTTTCTATTTTTTATTTTATATTAGAGTATTGTTGATTAACAATGTTGTGTTAGTTTCCGGTATACAGCAAAGTGATTCAGTTATACACATAACGTGTATCTACTCTTTTTCAAATTCTTTTGCCATTTAGGTTATTACAGAGTATTGAGCAGAGTTCCCTGTGCTACACAGTAGGTCCTTGTTGCTTATCTATTTTAAATATAGCAGTTTGTACATGTCAATCCCCAAATCCCTAACTATCCCTCCCCCACCCTTCCCCCGGTAACCATAACTTCGTTTTCTAAGTCTGTGAGTCTGTTTCTGTTTTGTAAATAAGTTCATTTGTATCACTTTTTTAAGATTTCACATATAAGTGATATCATATGGTATTTGTCTTTCGCTGACTTACTTCACTTAGTGTGATAATCTCTAGGTCCATCCATGTTTCTACAAATGGCATTATTTCATTCTTTTTAATGACTGAGTAATATTCCATTGTATATATGTACCACATCTTCTTTATCCATTCATCCTACCACCTAGCAGTTTCTTATATGTGTTTGCTAAGTCTTTACATAAGATTCCTCCCCTACTCCAATCAAGCCCAGAGAGTACAGTGTGAAAACATAGCTACTTACTAAATACTATAAAATAATTTTTGGAAAAAATATACTGGATTTAGTGGCTTTGGTTTTTGGTAACCTGCTAGCATAGTAATCTGATTCATCAGAAAATATTTATGGTGGACCTACTATGTGCCAGGCATTGTGTTACATGCTGGGAATACGGAAGTGATCAAAACAGCCTTGGTACCTGCCTTCAGAAAACTTTCAATCTAAGTGAGAAGACAGACTAAGTGCATTATGGGTATGTAAAGTTGATTAAAGGAGAATCAGAGGGAATAGAAGAAAACATGGGGGGGTGGGGGAGGGAAGGCAGATGCTAACCTAGTCCAGGTTCGTTAGGGAATAAGGCCTATTTGAGAAACAGATCTTTAAACTGACTTGCACTGGGAGTTACCTCATTAAGAGGAAAAATTTCGTACACCATTGTTTGGTGAGTTATAACAAAGATTTCATAATAAGAAATTGAAAGCTTTCAATGAGAGATCAGTAAGTTGATTACTATTTAAAAATGAAATATCACAGGAGTATTAGATAAACAATCTGCAACTAGAACTTTTGAGCACAGCCCCCTTTATTTGCTTTAAAAATGTCTAATGTGCCAAAACGAAGTGCAACAAAATAGAATTTATGTTTGGTTACTTATTTCCTTTTTCTAGTCTCAGAATGAAAGGAAGTATTTTACCTTTACTCTACATCCAGCCCCCCAAATTGTGTGTGCTAACTGTGGATTAAATGAGACTTAGACATGAGTCAGGGTCTCAGTAGGAACCTGATGGAAACTCAAATGAACAAATGAGGATAGTTGAGTGAAGGATCTATGTACAAGGATATGGGTAGAGTTAATGGAAAGCACCAAGTGATAATAACGCATCCCGGGTTAGAAACTGTCAGGACTCCTAGGAGCCAGTAAGCAACCTTAAATTTGCAGGGGAAAGGATGAAAACTGATTCAGGAAGCTGGAGAAAGAGCTGCAGTGACAGGGAAGGACCACTGGATAGGAGCTGTAGCCTTTAGTGGAGGAAGACAGCCCTGGAGCCCAGAGCCTGGCAGAAAGTTCTGAGACTCCCTTCTCCTCTGATTCTTTTTTTTTTTTTTTTTGCGGTACGCGGGGCTCTCACCGCTGCAGCCTCTCCCGCTGCAGAGCACAGGCTCCGGACGCACAGGCCCAGCGGCCACGGCTCACGGGCCCAGCCGCTCCACAGCATGTGGGATCCTCCCGGACTGGGGCATGAACCCGCATCCCCTAAATCGACAGGCGGATTCCCAACCACTGCGCCACCAGGGAAGCCCTCCTCTGACTCTTTCAACTCTTGCTGCTGCTGCCCAGGGACAAACCGAAAGGAAGCCAGAGAGAGAGGAAGCCCATTGATGCTGTGAGTAAAGGTCAGCCTTGTAGGATGCAGGGCTGAGTGGAGGAGAGTAGAGAGAGGATCTAAAGAGGCAAAAGAAAAATAGACAACATAAAAAATTACAGGGAATTATTATATTGCACCGTATTGTATTTTTTTGTGCTTTTCTCTTGCTTATCCTCTTGTGCTAATAATCAGTTAAGATAGCTATAAAAAAATAAAACAATATTATGCTATGTGGTATGGGGGATCAGGTTATTTCATCCAGTTCTACAAATTCAGTTCTTCAGTGGATAATCCAAAAAATGGATACTTAATTCCCACTGGCTCTCTATCATAAGCAGTTTGAAGTTTATCACCTTTCTCCTTCCATAATGGTAGAATTTTTAAGGTGTTTAATTTTCACAGGGAAGCTGAATCGTAATTGTCCATAAAGCACATCCACTGGGATATGTATCTTTGTGCCTCTTCATCAGGTTATGTCAAATTGTATTTCCTAAGGTGCCCAAGAGATTGTCATATATAACCAAGGAAATTCAATACCAGTACAATACAATGTACATTTAATACAAGGTATCTCCATGTACGTTGAAGAATTCTGTTTACTGTAAGAATTAAACAACAACGTTTTGGTGTGTCATAAAAATAACACGCATAGTGAATATAGACGCTCCAAACATATCTGTTTGTTTTTTCCAGTCCAGTGTGGCAATGTGAATGTCAACCGAGGTTCCCCCCCAAGGTCTGGATGATGATTGAATGTGGCAGATATCTCCCTGTGTGAATACTTGATCCTTCAATTAAAAAGGAAAAGAGAGAACAGCTTTCACAACGTGGGAGAATGCCTTATTACTGTTATGATTGCCTAAAAACGGAATCAACGGAATCTAAAAAAGAACGTGCTTGGGAAATTCTACCTGACAAACGGATGGGAGGTGTTTCATAAAAGTTACACAAGGTTTGCTTCAAACTGTCAAGCCATTTTCCTAAGTGATTCACCGAATTCTATAATCTGTTTCTTCTAGGAAATCTGAGTATTTCCAGGAAAGAAAATAGATTCACATTTTGACTGTTTAAAAAGAGAGTTAGTTCAAAATAAAAAGTTAAAAAAATAGTTATTCCTTTAAACCCAGAGAAAAATCAGGACAGAGATCTTAGAAGTGTTGAATCTTGGCACTGAGAATGAGACACTGAACCCGTAAAAGTATCTGAAAAAAATCTTTTTTTCACACAGCTACATGGAATCCTACATTACGAGCATTTCTGCACAAAGTAGAGGTGAGGATTACAGTGAATAAAATCATGCATTTTGAGTCATTCACACCTTGTTTTGTATTACGTTCCTACTTAACTAGCTGTCTTGCCTAGAGTAATTAAGTTGCTTAATACTTATAAATTTGAGTTTCCACATCTGAATGTTGGAATTACAGTCCCTATTTCCTGGGCTAGTTATGAGATTGAAAGCTCCTGGCACATAGTTATAAATTGTAGCTATTACTATTACTACTATTATTAGTATTAGCAGAAAATCAAATATTTCTTTCTCTGCATGGGTAGAGCACTTAATTAGTATTTACACATACACCTTCATATACATACATTCTAAAAATTTCTCTATATCCTTTCTTAATGTGAAGGACAGCATATACAGAGTGTGTATAAATGTTTACAGTTAATTAGTGTGTTTACCACCCATTCCTGAAATAATATATGTGCTCAAAAAATTGAACTAAACTTTCTTTCAATAATGTTCTGTTGTCTTCATGGTACTATGTATAAGTCTGCAAAAATAATCAACTTCCTAAAATTTTCCTATTCTTACTGAAATTATTGTCACTTCCCTGGTACATATCCGTGTATGAATTCTCACAACCCTGGATCAATACAAAAGGCTAAATTAGGAAAATGTTTCCATAGGCTCCTCAAGTATTCTCTCCTTTCTCAAGGAGACCCTGGGACCCTTGTCTAACGGGTGCCCAGCTCTCATGCCCATCTTGACATTAGCACATCCTGACGGCTATAACAAGATAGCCTTTCACACTGAGGCATGCAAAGCAGATCCAGCTTGGCATGCTGTCTCTCTTTAGAACGTCTACGAATTACCAGGCTAAGGAAATTGTCTGCCAAATGACTGAGTCTCTAAGTATGTACTTTGAGCCTTCAGTAAGCCAAGACGGAGATGCCTTTCCACTGCCTTTGAAATCATCCCACCTGTATTACATAATTATGACATGCTCTAAATGTGCATTTATGTGTACTGTATGATTGCATGTGCTTATGCTTCTCACATCAACACAATTACCATTTGATTATTGTCCCTGGCATCAGTAAACACGAATCCACCCAACAGCTGTCTAATACTTATCTCCTCCATGACTGGCACCCTGCCAAATGCTGGGACTAGAACAGCAAACAATGCATATAGAATCCCTGCCCTCACGTGGGTCACAGTCTAACAGGGAAACTATTTTAGGTAAATTTACTTAGGTAAGGATAGTGGAGAGTTACAAGAAATTCTAAGTATTAATAAAGGATAAGAATTTCATATTTTATAGTTTTAGTTAGTATTTTAAATATATATATATTCTAATTAGTTTAAAATGTTACTAAATATTATTTTAGACAAGGAGGAATAAGTTTGGTGGAGTCGGATATCTATGCTGATTTTAGCAAAGTAGACCTCAAGTGGGAGGAAAAATCATATTTCCAGCTTCTAAGGCCAAAGCTTCTGAAAGGAGATAAAGCTCGTGAGAATTTGGAAGCTCTCAAAAGCGTAATTCTAATTATGCAATTGTAATCTACACAATACAGGTCACACATTTCTTAGACAGTAATCCTTTGTGCTGCTTCTCATTGCTGGCTAATGGTATGACAAAGGAAGAGCCAAGGTCCTACAGAATAAAGGGTTCTTATCCACCTTGGACCTAAAAAGTAGCTCTTTTCGGAGGTTTTAAAATCCTGCCTGAAATTGCAGCCTGCAACGAACACCTTTGCCAGAGGGAATGTGGATGCGAAGGACTCTTGAGTAGGGAAACAAAGGTGGAGCGTCACACCACCATTTTTGCAGGTGTGTGAAGCAAGTCACCAGGATTAAGCAGGGCATATTTGAAGGAAGCAAAGCCTTAGGTGTTAATCAAGTGATAATGACCCAGTACTTGGCAGACTAAGGCAATGCATGGCAAGCAGCATTCTTTAGAATAGCAAAATCATGAAAACTTAAGTGTCCATCAATAAAAGATGGATCACATAAGCTGTGGTTTCACTCAGTGGGAGTTTACACTGCCTTTCCAAAGAATGAAGTTGAGCTACACGTAACTGCCATGGAAAGATGTTACCACCATATTGTTAAGTGAGAAAAGTAAGCTGCACAAAAAGAGATGAACTCACTCTTTTTTAACAGATGTATATTTTATGCATATATCTTTTTGTGATTACTAATTTAAATTTTTGTTTGTTTTAACCTAACACAGTCCTTAACCTTGATTTTTTTCTGGTTTTAAAGTTTATTGCATTCTATTACATCCTCCCTACATCTTTTTTTTTCCATTGTGGCGAAAAACACATAACATGAAACTTACCATCTTAACCATTTTAAATATACAGTATAGCAGTGTTAACCATAGGCACATTGTTGGGCAAGATCTCTAGAACTTTCTCACCTTGCAAAACTGAAACTTTATATCCACTGAACAGAAACTCTCCACTCCCCTTACTCCCAACCCCTAGCCCCTGGTAACCACATTCTGTCTCCCTGTGTTTGACTACTTTAGATACTGCGTATACATGGAATTATGTCATATCTTTCTTTTTGTGACTGGTTTATTTCACTCATATAATGTTCTCAAGGTTCATCCATGCTGTAACATGTGACAGTTTCCTTCTTTTTTTTTAAGGTGGAATAATATTCCATTGTATACATAAACAACATTTAGTTTATCCATTCATTTATCCATGGACATTTGGGTTGCTTCCATTTCTTGATTATTGTGAATAACTCTGCAATGAACATGGGTGCACAAATATCTCTTCAAGATCCTGTTTTCAGTTCTTCTGGATAAATACCCAGAAGTGGGATTGCTGGATCATATAGTAATTCTGTTTTTAATGTTTTGAAGATTTTTCCATACTGTTTCCCATAACAGCTGCACCATTTTGCATTCCCACCAACGACGCACAGGGGTTCTAGTTTCTCTACGTCCTCTCCAGCACTTGTTATTTTCTGTGTGTTTTTCTTTTTTTGACAGTGATAATCAACATATTTTTTAATTGAGCACCGATTATGTGTCAGGCACTAGAGCTGCTGGTACAGCATTGAACAAAAGATGCTAGAACAGGAGAAATTCTCTGAGCATGTGAAGCATGTCCTGAAGCAAAGAACAAGCTACCCAGCACAAGCTGTGGGGCAGGAGCAGGTTGGGGAACAAAGGAAAGAGAGGAATTGGAAACCAAGAGGCCAAGCTCCTAGCCCCTGGGTAAAGAGTATCCCCAGACTCCCTGCAACAAGAGAAGCCACTGCAATGAGAAGCCTGCGCATCGCAACGAAGAGCAGCCCCCGCTCGCCACAACTAGAGAAAGCCCACGCGCAGCAACGAAGACCCAACGCAGCCAAAAGTAAATTTTAAAAAAAAATTTAAAAAAAAAAGATTATCCCAAGTTTAATGAGTAGGAGCTGATAGTTTAAATCCAAATCAGTTATAAAGCAGAGAGCCTGTTTCCTATACCATGCTGGCTACAGGTTACCAATTGCTTGATAGGCAACAAGTGGATGTTTATGTATGAACCTTCTATACCTTTCATATTTTGTCACATCTAGGTATGCATTTGGAAATACTTCTTATAGAAAGTGGGTTTACTGTTTCTCAACATTTTTTTTTCATGTTTATAAGGTCCTAATGAAATAATCCTTTATGTATATAGCTGACTAAGAGGCAAGATTTTGGAGCCTAGAGTGTACAAAACCAGACAATCAGTACCCCTTACAGAATACGACAGTCTAAATGTGTAAATACCTCTGGACCTGCTACATCTTAATAAAGAGCCAGAGGGAAGACATTCCCACATCCTCAGGTTGCTTCTTTTGATGGTAACCAAGTCAATGGGATATTATGATTATTCAGGTCTTTGGTTGGAGCACTAGAATCTACTCCTTTAATCAGTGCTCCCAAGATGGTTCTAATAATCAGATATGTTTGAGAAACACAATTTAAAATCATTTGAAAGGGTATCTGTAGTAACATAAGGCTGAAACCTCTCTTATTTTCCAATTGTATTACTCTTCCGCAGCATATTCAGAAATTAGAAAGCAACCATAGTGCAGCTGTACTGTAATATGGGCCTAGTTCCATTAAATTCGAACTAGGCATACTCAAGAAGAGAAAATTAAAAATTCTTAAGTCAAATGCAAAATCCAAACTCCAAAAAAAAAAACCACCTAGTCCCAGACCCCACACAGCTGAACAAATATATTTCAGAAACAAATACATGTCAAACAAACATATCCCAGGATCTGGCCTGTAACTACTTCTATCCTCTTTGTTGGTATCATTAAAGAGTCAGGACTCTACAATATATACACTAATGACTGAATGAAATTTTCACAAGACACAACTAAATAAATTAAGTATTATTAGGTATCAGCAGAAACTACTCCACTGAGTTAGGCTCCATGAAGGAAAAGAGAAATAAATGACTTGTGGTCCTTATCATCTGGTGGGCATGTTTGACATGTACCCAAATAAATTTGGGCCAAGGATGAATGAAGTACGTGTCATGATGATGGCATAGGAAGAGGATATATGGTCAAGAGAAGAGAGGAAGCTTGACTTACACTCAAGAAAGAGTGAAATGATTTCATAAAATAAGAGGCTTAACATTTAGTCCTGAGGAATGAGTTAGATTTGGAGAGATGGTAGGGATCGTTAACTCCAATTTTATAATCCAAGGAAACTGGGGTTCATGGCATTTAGTAAATTTTCCAGAGTAACACAGTTACTGCTCATCAGAGATAAGATTTGACTCTAGGCCTATTTGACTCCATACCCATGTTTTTCAACCCTGCACCAAGCCATAAGTATTTCAGGAGGCTACAAAGGAAAGTGTGTTACAAGGCTATGTCAATGCAGATCGAGTCACAAGTTGGGGCTGATGTGAATGCCTGACTAAAGAATCTGGACTTTATTCTCTGGGTTTTTAGAGGGAAGTATGGGAGCTTTGAAAACAGATGAAGTGACAAGATAAACATCCAACGATCAGATCCTCCTCTAGGCAATGGAGGATAGAAACTGAACACTGGAATATCTGAGGAAAGTGGAGAGAGAAGTAATGAAGAGAAGAAAGTTTTTTTTTTTTTTTTTAATGAAACTATTACTTAAAAAATGTCTAACCATTGCCCCACAGTAAAAATTCTGAAAACTCTGATGTGATTAAACACAAGACTTTAGAATAAATGAACGTGTTAACACCAATCTTCTAAATCTCCCAAATTCTTATGGTTCAATGAATATATTTTAAAGCTGCTTGTAAATATATAACACATAATACACAAAGATTCTTTGAAATGTCGAAAGTATTTCTTTAGTCCACCTAGGATTCTGGGGGCAGTTATAGTTACAACTACTGATTAGGATGAAGGGAAATGTCTGCTAAACAAATCATGTAACAGCAGTTAAGAGCAATCCAACTGAAATAAATCATTCGCATTTTCATTGCCACCTACAGACTAGGTTCCTTTGTGGAGCACAAAGTATGACAAGATTGTTGACTGTTTAAGTATCAAATAGCTATCCATTTATTTTTTACTAGGAAATTTGTAATAGTTCAGGGATAACTTCAATAGCAGAGATAATCACTCACTGTAATTACTAGATCACTCTCCCTTACCTCAAATATATCTCATGCATTTGCCAAAAGTTTAATTAAAATGAGATGACTGGAGTAATTAATATCATAGTAAACATAAGACAAACTAATAAAATTGTAATTCTTCTTCTTTCATTCTTTCTGGCTATGCTAAAAGAGGCCATTTCAGTTTTCAGTAATGAGTTTCCTAAAACAGTTTCTATGATATTAAAAGTCTTCTTGATATTTGTCTTAAAGAGGAACAAAATTTGATGTGATGTAAGCTTGACCAGTGTGGAAAAATGACACTATGTTATATGGAACTTAAAGATATTTCCAGTAAATGAATAAAGCAATTTCTGTCCCAAGTTACTACAAATTCTTTATAAGATTTTATTTTAGCAAACTTTAACTGGCTAACCTAACTCTCTAAACTATTCAAAGACATATATATATGTGTATATATACACATATATATGTGATATATACACATATCACTTAGAAATATATACAATCCATTTCAAGTTAAACAAGAATAAATGAATATATATTTAATGTATGCATGCTGAACTATTTATAAATACCATATTAAAAATACAGAGTTCCAAATGGTCCCTTTTAAGATAAACTTATTAAAGCAAAAGCAGTTTGAAATACAGTATGTGTACGAACTTTCTATCTCCCTACTTCTCTAAGAAAGAATGCATAACAGTCAAAAACAAAAAGTCATGGAAAATATAATGTCACTCTCACAAGGCCATTCTTTGGGAATCCCGGTTTGTTCTCTTCACCTCTCCCAGAACATATTAAACCATAAGATGCAGTACATAAGAACTATCAAAAGGGAGCACTTTTGAGCCACCAAAATTGTATGTTAACCTAAAAACCACAATCTCCTAAACTACAGACAATGATACTATCTCAGGTATTTTATGTGCTAAAATGATCATTAAAAATTAAGCACCACCTATAAGCTGCCATTTAGAATATTAATTTACCTTTGCTAATCATCTTTTTAACTTGAGGCTAAAAGAGTTCACTTACCATTTGGATATTCAGGCTCAGTCCAGGAGATGTTAAAGGAGTGAGGTGAATCCGGGTGCACTCTGGGGGCTGGCATGCCTTCGGGGGCCCTCTCCTCAGTCAGGGCCTGGCTGGCCTCACTCACTGTGCATCCACCCCCGGTGCAAGCCTGGACAGAGAGACAAAAAGAGCACATTTCACTTTGGGGCCCCAAAGTTTAGATGAGCATTGAAGAAAGAGAGTTCACCATAAAGAGTTCCAGATCCTTTAAAATAATGCTCTGTTTTTTAACCTCCCACCCCCCAAATAAATTTGTTTCATTGCTGAGGTTTGACATTTAATTGGTTTGCTTTTTAGGACACGAGACATCCGCCTCCAACAATCAAGCAATAACCCAGAATGAAAGAATATATGGATTATGAATACATCCTAAGTTAGAGCCTAGAGATGGGGCATATATTGACTGTGTGAATAGCCACGATGAAATTAGCCTCACACAAAGGTTCTTCGAATGAATTAAACACACACACACACACACACACACACACACACACACACACCTGTGTACACCACATGAGAAAAGTACTAGAGATTGAAGACTACTTCAGGACAAAACAAGTGATTTCTAGGGAAAAAAAAGAGCACAGAAAATATAATCGCTTTCTACTTACTGTAGCATGAGCAATGCGTTTAAAGTAGAACACAACGTGAAATGGAATAAAACAGTATTTCTCATAAATTGCCAACAAAGCAGTTGTTGAGTGAACGTTTATTGGCTTTCAGGGTCAAGTCATTTACTTACGTGCCGGGGGAACTGAGCTTCAATACGTGGCCAACAAACTTAAAATGCTCACAGAACCCCCAAATTCCCAAAGGAGGGAGGGTTCCAGAAATGGATTCATGGATATTAGGGATATTCAGAAACTTCTGTGTACATTTCCATCATAAACTGCCAACAATTCCAAATAAATGTTTCAGCATGTGAGGAAAATATCACCCCTACCTAACATATGAGATAAGCACTTCTCCAGGAAATTGAGACATGCACACAGTTTTTCCAGCCTATGTCTGCTAGTAAATATCAGCAATTCTGTCTTTATATAACACAGCTATTTGAAAACGACGCTAAAGCTTTGCTCAGTACCTCTTTAAGTTACAACTGTAATTTACACAATAAGATGTAAAGATCTTTCAAAAAGCACTAAATTATACCATGAGCATTAAGAAAATGAAGCGAAATCCTAGGACAATGTAAAAGGCAGGCAGTTTATTCAGTTCATTTTCATGGAAGGTGGATATGACTAATAGTAAAACACCGAAAGCCCTCTCTATTTTTTCGGGCCTGTACCAAGCTTTCCAGTTTGATACTGAAGGAATGACCTTTTGATACTTAAAGCAGTTAGTATTCTTTTTCCTAAAGATAGAAGAAAGCTGACTGATTTTAAAGGTATTTTCTTATACTGAAGTATACTACTTGTAAAGTTGCTGCAAAAGAGCTTCAAATTCTTCCCTCTAAGTAACAATAAATGGTCCGTAGACTCGGAGATCAATTTTACCTCTTATTGTAAGAAGACAACAGTAACCCATGTCTTCAGGATAATTTCTCAGCGTAAGCAAGTTTCAGATGGGCTAAACTGTGGCCTGGGCATGAAACTGCATTAAGATTGGGGACCTAATTAACCTCTGCGGGTTTCCTCTAATGCTCAGCTGTGGCATGTGCATATCTCTGTAAGAGATAAACCATACTCCTTCTGAGAACAGAATCTTGGCAAATAAGGAGAAATCAATTGAGCTCCTGATTCGAAGCCCTAGGACATGTTGCTATTAGCCCAAGAAATAACTACCTGAACGTTAAAACAGAAGAATTAAAAAAAAAAAATGTCCAACGTGCTAAAAGTCCACCAGAAAACGTGGCAGGAAAAGAGGCTGCGTGAGACAGCTGAATTATCGAAGGAAAATGCTCAAAGGAGCATACTTTCCAGTCCTTAGAGACAGATAAATCCATCCACTGGCATTTCATAGACTTTTTTTTCCTTAGGAGGGGAAAAATGTTGCAGCATGTTATGCTGAAACTCAAACCACACTGGGATGTAATTCTGATAGTCTCTTTGTCACTATTGTTTTTCTTATTTGTGGCCTAAGAATTCCCCCCGCCATCTCTGCCAGAGAAATACTGTATGTACTATGTGACATTTCACTACGTATTTTTTAAAACAGAGCGTGAATTAAAATTTACTTCGTTTTGAGAATTTTATGGGATGGGGAATTCTGGAATAAATAAAGACATCCTCTGGTTTGGAAGGACTGTTTGTTGGGCTGTGTCATGGAAGACCCATAAACTAGCAACTTGATAAAAAGCCTTTTAAGGGTCCAAGGAGTTTATGAGAGAATTTTCCTTGTAAATGAACCCGAATTTACAAAGGCGTTGCTGAAACAACAGAATTACCTGCAAGATATTTTATTTTGTTCTTTTTTTTCCCACGTTCTTTTTGTATGCATTTAGAGGCGCTAGGTGAGTGGGGTGAGTATCTTAGTTCCTTCAATAAGGTAATAAATGTTCTTAAAGTTGCTTCTGGGTATAGCTTTTATCAATTACAAATATACTGTTTTAAACTGAGAAGTCATACTACCACCCTGAAGTGATGAGTAACCGGTCCAAATAGGAGATTCAATTTTGGTACAGTAAAATGCATAACTAATAAAAGCGTATCAATTGTTTTTGAAATCATGACTATTAAGAACATTTAAAACTAGCATTCTCTTTTCTAAGAGGTTGTTTTCAGATAAGTAGCGTCTGATGATGTTAAGAACGCAGCATGTTTTTAAAGTATGAAGAAAAAGGACAAGGCCATGTTATCTAGAAATGATCTTTAGAAAATTTAAAGCTCATCAGTTCCAAGAACCTTTCCAGGAAATATACTTAACATTCATCAAGAGGCAAATGTGAATATTTTTAATATGAATTTATCAAACTATCAAAGTAATATGAATATTATCAAACCATACATATCTCGATACCTGTCTTACAAGCTTCCTTATTTAATTGCTGGCTTATTATCTTAACCAGGAGCTACCACACTTTGCAATACCATTTGTTGAGTGGAACAAAATATTATACGGTTTCTGCTAGGACAAAGAGCTTGTATTTTGAACCACACAGTCCCTAACTCTGACATTTTACAGCAAGTTATTTGATTCACATTGGAAGTCTCAGATTCTTTATGAAATAAATGTACTCAGTGTTCACTCATTCATTCATTCTTTCAAGAACTGTTTGCGAGCTTCCAGTTTCCGGACACCTTGTTTAACCCTGCCGATATATGCAGTCTCTACCCTTTAGGAGTTTCTAATGCAGGCAACAGGGGAAATTACACGAAACCACATGAAGTAACATACCTGCTCCAGTCTGGAGTAAATCATATGGAATGCCCATGTATTTTTCTCTAATGCCTGCCTAAATGCTTTGTTATCTGTATGTTTTGTTCCTTAGCACTTAGCATGCTAAGAGGCAACTCCACGTGGCTGAGAACCTGATCTCCACCTATTAATCTCATGACCTTGAAAGCCAGTTATTATGTTGAAACTGTAAATATACACGAGTTCCTCAATTAACCAAGATGAACCTAAAACCTTCTGGTTCATTAAATTTATGGGTTAACAGAGTTAAAGTAAAAAACCTGTTAGTTGAATACTTCCTGAAGATGTATCAGTGTATTTTCTGCCCTAACAAATACAGTGAAATCAAAAATAGTATGAGCAAATTTACTTCCCTAACAAGAGTTGGGACAAAGACGTCCACGTCTTTATGACATCTTGCACCAACATCATTCAGTGGCTGACAGGTCTCCTTTGACTTCACAAAATATTATTTGGGGTCACCTTTTTAGCATCATAGAATTTTAGGGCTCAAAGAGACATTAAAAATCATTTAATTCAAAGTCTTACTTTTAGGCTTGAAGAACCTAAGACTCAGTGCAGTTAAGTGAATTTGTCTTAGGTCATTCAGTCAGTGGCAAAATCTGAATTAAAACTCAAGAGAGCAGACTCCCAATCTAGTGGTATTTATTTTTCAAGGTATTACAGATTCATAAAACATAGGAGATTCAGGTGGATTTTCATTGACCGCGCAGAATATCCTAAAAATCGCCTTGGAAGTAGAAATTTGTCTCCTATCCTCTGCTTCCTTCTAATCCAAACCAAGAGCGACACAATTTCTGTTTAATTTTAGTTGCTTCTAAACCATAGGGACTTTTCTTATTTTGATATCACCACTGTTTTGAAAATAGTGTGGATTTCTGTATTAGCTTTTGAAAAGCAAGTTCATACACTTCTTATATCTTGGGCAATAAAGCTAAGTAATCCAATCGCTGATTCAGAAACCCATCTGTGTGCTGAACACCTAGGCACACGAAACCAGTTCTGAACAGGATTTTTAACATTGTCTGATTGCCCTTGTTTGATGGTGTCAGGTCAGACAGCAACAGTTGAATGTAGTTTGTTTTCTTGTGGTATAATATTTAGAGCATTCAAGAGCAATGTTAAGTGAAATGAATGCATACACAGTGTCTACATAAATGTAAATTTATTCATAATCAAGAGCAGAATATTTTCTATGGCATTTATCAAAGCAAATATCCTTATATAGGTATTACTATAAAATGAAGAGTGTGTTTAAAACAAATAGGGACAATCTCATGTTTATATTCAGTTATTTTCAGATGTGCTATTAAACTTAAAAAAGATTATATTTCATCAAAAAACAAAAGGAACTACTGAGTATAAATTCCACAGTAATATCAAGGTCTTTTAAAAGACCTTTGTGTAAACGTGCTATTTTGCATTAAAAAATGCTATCGCCTGTCTAAACCGTGTTGATTCTAGGGTTTTATTAAGTGACTGTTCTTTTGAGACAGAAGTGTAATGTAAACCAGGATATAATAATAATCAAGAATATTTGGGGGTCATTTAAACCTTCATTTAAAAATATAAGACCTATATTTTCATACTGCACATTGCTTTTCAAATGAACAAGCCCCATGGGGAAATAACTTTATTAATCCAAGCATTTTCTAAAAAGCCCTCAACAATTATGACATTCTACAAACAATAAAAAAGAAATAATTTCTGATAATCCCAAATTAGATTTGGAAAAACCTACCGATTCAGATGGTTATTCTATTGTTTGGCATAATATAAAATAAATATGTAGGTATCAGATCAGCAGAATTTTCACTTTGTATTTGAAGTGAGATTTCAGTGTAAATAGCAATACAAGAGAATTTTGTTTTGTTTTGTTTTAAGTGAGGCATGGAGAGAAGATGAGACAAAAGAAAGGGAAGCAGCAAGGGGAATGATGGGGACAGAGAAACTGATAAAAGTAAAGTGAACTTACGCCCAGCTTGATGAAGTATTTATTACCAGGAAAAAGGTACTGCAGCACATGATCCTGAAAAAGTTCTGTACTATTATAGATGACATCCCAAATTGTAAAATCATGCGTGTGATTTGAAATATATAGTATATAGCGCTCTAGAATTCCGTTTACTTTTCTTGGTTGTTTCCACCTGGGAATGAAAAAATATAGCATTATTATCATCATACCTTCAAGTCCAATCTGAAATGTGCGGGATTTTTAAAGGACACATATGAACTTGGATTTATGCCACTGTAAAGAAACACACTGAGAGCTCAAAAGTGATTCACTTAAAAAACCCAAGTAGTCATTAAATGTCTATTCTGAATGGTATAAAAATATGACATAGTACCTGCTCTCTAGTTATTTATATTTTTAATTAGCTAATAATACAAAAACGTATGAGTGAGCACTTGATTTTGAGCTTAAGCCATAGAACAAGAATTGGGAAAAGTACTGAGAACTTCTGAGAAATGAGAGGGAGAGATAATTGCATAATTTTCAAGCCATAATTGTCTTGAGAAATGCAGCAATCTAACATAGAGGTAATATGCAACTATAGAAGAAAAGCTGAGATTGGAAAGGCTGAAGTACTCAGATAAGACTTCTTGAATGAGGTGACACACTGCCTGGATACATACGATTGTATACTTGTTAGATGGATGGGAATTGGTAGGCAGAAGGAAAAATACTCCAGATGAGGGTTACAAAGTGTCAGTGGGAATGAGTAGGACAAGTCATGGAACAGACAGAAATTGGTAAATTGAGAAATAATTATCATAGTGGGAAATCTTTTAAGGTAAATAAAGTGGGCTCAGCTTGGGACGCTGTGAAAGCCAATGGAAGAGTATAGACCTGGAACAATGGGATATAAATCACAGTGTTTTTCAGCTTAAATGAATATCATAATTTCTTCAGTTCAAACTCTTTTACCGATGAGAAAACAGAGACCAAGAGCAATGAAAGTAAACAAGTATTAGCTAGTGGGAAGAGAGGTCTATTGAGTTTTCATTCAGTACTGCAATATACCTTGTACCTCACGTATTAGCAAATGGATCAGTAATATCAAAAATAATCTGAACGTGCCAATATGCGAAAGCTTCTTTCTGACTTCAAATGCTGGGGAACAAGATAGTCTTAGTTTGTAATCAAAAAGAAGAAATATGGGCTTCCCTGGTGGCGCAGTGGTTGAGAGTCCGCCTGCCGATGCAGGGGACACGGGTTCGTGCCCCGGTCCGGGAAGATCCCACATGCCGTGGAGCGGCTGGGCCCGTGAGCCATGGCCGCTAAGCCTGCATGTCTGGAGCCTGTGCTCCGCAACGGGAGAGGCCACAGCAGGGAGAGGCCACAGCATTGAGAGGCCCGCATACCGCAAAAAAAAAAAGAAGAAATATAACTGTGCTCTCTAATTCCAAAACATTGCAAATAATGCCTCACATATAAAAAGCCCAAGGTAAGTAAGTGGTCAGTTTTTCCCTTATTGAAGTTTGCACAGAATCTGCATACATGTGTAGCTCAGCCTGATTGCATAAAGACAAAATGGAAATTAAGCTGGCAAGTGATAATCAAAGGTTCCCAGAACCACTGAACTAATCACCTCTATGCATTTAATCACAATAAAATTAATTTTATGTCACAAACCCTTCCCTTGATTGAACTCACAGGGATTCTTGCATGAACCAGTGTGTGACAGTGACAACATTTCTACTTACTGTACGGATATAGTTCTAGAATCCAGGACGGTCAGAATTGGGGGATCCACATGGTCTGGTGGCAGTTGTGCCGTGTACAGTATGACCACGGAACTGTTTGTACATCCCACACATGTGCAAGCACTGAGTAGAAACTGGTGGGGCGTAAAGGCCACTAAATCTAGGGGGTGGAGGAAACAAGAATGTATTTACCATCATAATTTTGATTCAGGAGATCTCACTTATTCTCTACTTCTTAGAACTTCTTAGAACTGTTAAACCGTTAAAGTTTAAAATAAGAATCAATAGACATACAAATCAATAGCAATAAAATATAGGCTGTTTTATCCTTTAAACATACTATGGTCAGTTGTAAATAGAGAAGTGTCAGTCAAACTTTTTCTTTTAACAAATTTGACTGTTTTCTTGATTGTCTGCGGCCAGGTAAATCATTTTCTGAGTTTAGAGTTAGTTCAAGGGCTCTGTTCAAAAATAAATGAGACATTTAAATTATTTTAAAGACATATTTGAAGACAACAGGTCTGGCTTTTGAAATGCAAATAGATAGCTTATAAGAGTGACTTTGCTCTTGTAATTCCTTTTGTTGAATTTTTTTCTTCTCCTGTCCACCTGACCAACTACGTGTTATTTGACCTTCAAGTTGTCCAGGCTCAGTGCAAATGACAATTTCTTTCTTAAGATTTCCCAAACGCACTGGGCCGTGACCCCTGGCACAAGGTGGAGCTATCATCCTCTCCTTTGTCTCCCAGGGTTTCCCACATGCTTTGGCATAGCGCTTACAACCCTGTGTCATAATGATTTGTTTCCATGACTATCTGATCCATCAGACTGGACACTGTAAAGGAAGCAATGGTGCTATATTCATTTCGCATCCTCAATACCTAGCACAATGTCTGGAGCATTGTAGGTTCGAATATATGTTTGAATAAATGAAGAAAGAATTAATGAATGAGATGATCTAGATATAGTTGAGCTAGGTATAGTTGATCAAGAGAGTGGGTTAGTACCCTAGCCAGCATAATCTCTCCCTCCCCTGAACTTCCCTGATACTTTATACCTATCTGCCTCTCTAATGGATACCATATTCCCTTGTGTTAAAAGAAACTAATCTGTAATTTACTAATTTAATTCTAAAATACCCCAAACACTCCTTTTATAAAGGTACACAATAATTAGTTTGTTGAATGAATCTAAGCGAAGTTCAGTCAACTTTACCAAGATTTAAACATCAGTCACATTTTTATACTACTAGAAATAATCATTATTTTCTGGAATACTTTTGAAATAAGGTAGTTACAATGTAAGCAACACATCTTCTTTAAAGATCATTAACCTTGAACCATTACAATTTCATGTTTAAAAGATGAATGAAATGCAGCCTAATTCAGGGAAATAGATACTGCATTGCACTGACAGCAAAAGTAAACTGGGAAGAGAACACTTTGATTTTCATGCAAAGTATAATCAATTGGTTAAACATGTAGACCATCAGAAGAAAGGCAAAAACATTTTTTACACTAAATATAGTTACTCTAGAACAAAAGGTGATTATCAAGAAGAGACTTGCAATGCTTTGATTAAGGCTTGTTTGCTTCACAACTTTATCCTACAAGTACTTGATGGTATCAAGTTAAGGGGGGGCACCCTCAGGCAATGGGGTCAGAAGATAAGTTATAAGGACACTTTGAAGTTGGTGTTAAAACTTTGGGCTTGCCAGGGACTTCTGAGAGATGGCAGGAACAGCTACGCCCTGTGTGCACAAATTAGACAGAACTGCGGTACTTTCATTTGGAGAAACATTCTATGAAACTTATAAAGTTAAAAATCATGAGAACAGTGGCCTCAGATGCTACAAAGAGAGCAAACTATTATTTACTGTGGGATAACTTCAGGCACAAAACATGTCCCACTAGCAGGTCCAATCTTGGCCAAAACTATAATGTGTTAATATGCTAACATGTTATATCTGTCATTTCCCTGTTTTCATCATCTTCTCCTTCTGATTCTCAGGAACTTGGTGACCGTAGCCTCTCGTCCCTCCCACTTGTCTGAATTCCTTGCTTTCCTGAGAAAGGGAAGCTGGGGATTTGACTCAAAAGCCAGTTTCAGGAGCAAAACCAAGGAGGACACAGAGCCTAGGGGAAAGGGGGAATCCCAGACAGGTAAGTCAGTGCAACTAGGGAAAAGCTGTAGTATTTGAACATGAGAATACAACAATCTTCTCTGAAAGGACATGCCCCAGCAAGAAATTGTATTCCATGGGGCTGATTCCAAGTGACTTTGGAATATTTTACATGAGAATCTCTCCCAGCCATACCAGAGTGTCTAGGTCAGCTGCAAACCTGACTGGATGCTACAATGCTCTTTTGCCAGTGAACTCTTTGTGGTGGGCAGTTTTCTTGCTTTCTTGCATTCTAGCTTGTGGAGGCAGGGATCTGGCTACCTAATTTGCAGATGGTGAAGAAGTCGTAGCGTTCAAAGGTGGCCTGAGCCTTACCCGTATGTGGGGCAGACTTGCGTATCTGGGAGTCCTTAGTTATCTTGAGCTGGTGGGGTCAGAAAGCATCATCATAGTATCACCATACCAAGTATCTCCTTATCATAGAATGCCCCATTCTCTTTTACACTACAGCCTCCATGCTTTGAAGGTGACCTTAATCAAGGAACTCCTAAACTCAGGCAGAATATCTACTCCTAAACTCACCCAGAATGGGAGTGTCTTCCTGTATTAGTTCCAGGATTACTGTCTGTGCCGGGATTCTACTCTGACGAAATAAGCTCCTCCATAGATTGGGAAGCATCCATGTATATGACAGTCAGGACTGGGGGAGACCAGGATGAGGAAGTGAGCATGCTTAGAAGGGTCATGTTGCTAGAGAGAGCCGGTATGACTGGTGACCCAGGATTGAAGTAGAAAATACCAAATCTTGTCAAGTCCTCCATTCACAGTTAGGGTTTACCCCAGACTACTCATGGGTGGGCAAGTTGTTGCATTTTCGGATATACAGAGTGAAGTAAGCCAGAAAGAGAAAAACAAATATCATATATTAATGCATATGTGTGGAATCTAGAAAAATGGTACAGATGAACCTACTTCCAGGGCAGGAATAGAGATGCAGACGTAGAGAACAGACATGTGGACGTGGGGGGGAAGGGGAGGGTGGAATGAATTGGAGATTAGGACTGACATATATACACCACCATGTGTAAAATAGATAGCTAGTGGGAACCACTATAAGGCACAGGAAGCTCAGCTCGGTGCTCTGTGACAACCTACATGGGTGGGATAGGGGATGGGTGGGATAGGGGTGAGGTGGGAGGGAGGTCCGAGAGGGAGGGGATATATGTATACACATAGCTGATTCACTTCAATGTACAGCAGAAACCAACACAACATTGTAAAACCATTATACGCCAATAAAAAAAGTGGCTTTAAATTGAATGTTGACCAGGGTTTAAGGCTGTTCCTGCTATAAAATATGAAAAGTGCCACAGAAAACAAAGAACAGAGAGAGAAGAATCAGGAGTGCTCAGTAATTTTAAAGGCGAGAGTCAGCGGTGTTAACTAATTTATTGTCATAATCATTTTGCAATACCTGTAAGTCAAGCCATTATGCTGTATACCTTAAACTCATGAAGTACTGTATATCAAGTATATGTCAATAAAACTGAAAGAAAAAGAAAGGCAAGAAACAGTGGAGGCCACAGCAGCAAGATGATATTTTTGGCAAAGACTTGGAAGGAGTGAGGGTAAAAGTTGTGGGGATTTTAAGCAAAGGACCATTCCAGGAGAGGAAACAAGGAGAGAAAAGACTTGAAAGGAGGAACATCCCCAGAATGGACATGGCAAGGAGGCCAGTGAGGCTGGAGCAGAGGCAAAAGAAGAGATGACATCAGACAATTAATAAGGGACCTGATCACATGAGCCTTATAAGTCTTTGTATGGATTTTGGGTTTTAATCTGAGATAACCTTCTTAGGAAGCCACGAGAAGATTTTGAACAGAGCAGTCAGATATAGATTTCATGAATATCACTCTGGGTGCTGGGTATAGATTACAGTGAGCAGAGAGCATATACATTCTTAGTGTATATGCACTGCATTTTATATACTGATTTTGTATCATGCAACTTTATTGAATTCGTTTACTAGTTCTAAGTTTTTTGGTGGCATCTTCAGGATTTTCTACATATAGTAGCATGTCATCTGCAAACATAGACAATTTTACTTCTTGCTTTCTAAGATGCCTTTTATTTATTTTTCTTGCTTGATTTCTTTGGCTAAGACTTCCAGTACTATGTTGAATAAAAGTGGTGACAGTGTGCATCTTTGTCTTGTTCTGATCTTAGAGGAAATGCTTTCACTTTTCACCATGGAGTATGATGTTAGTCTTGAATTTGTCCTATATAGCCTTTATTATGTTGAGGAATATATCTTCTATACCCAATTTGTTGACAGTTTTTGTCTTGTTGAATTTTGCCAAATTTTTTTTGCATCTATTGAGATGATCATATGATTTTTTTTATTTTATTAATGTGGTATATAACATTTATTGATTTGCATCTATTTTGAACTGTCTTTGAATCCCAGGGATCCCACGTGATCATGGTGTATGATTCTTTTAATGTGCTGTTGAATTTGGTTTTCTACTCTTTCGTTGAAAAATTTTGCATCTATACATCAGGAGTATTGGCCTATAATTTTCTTTTCCTGTAGTGTCCTTATTTGGCTTTGGTTATCAAGGTAATGCTGGCCTCGTAAAATGAGCTTGGGAGTGTTCCCATCTCTTCAATTTTTTGGAAGAGTTTGAGAAAGACTGGTGTTAATTCTTCTCTAAATGTACAATTCACCAGGAAAATCATCTGGCCCTGAGCTTCTCTTTATTGCAAGGTTTTTGATTACTGTTTCAATCTTCTTACTAGTAATTGGTCTGTTCAAATCTTCTGTTTCTTCATGATTCAGTCTTGGTAAATTATATGTTTCTAAGTTATATGTTTCATCTATTTCTTCTAAGATGTCCAATTTGTTGGTGTATAATTGTTTATAGTAGTCTCTCATGATCCTTTACATTTCTTTGGTATTACTTGTAATATCTCCTCTTTCATTTCTGATATTTCTTCTTTTTTTATTAGTTAGTCTAGCTAAAAGTGTGTCAATGTTGTTTCTCTTTTCATAAAAGCAGCTCTAGGTTTTGTTGATCTTTTCTACTGTTTTTTAATCTCTTTTATTTTTATTTATTTATTTATGCTCTAATCTTTTATCTTTCGTTCCTTCTGCTAACTTTGGGCTTAGTTTGTCCTTGTTTTTCTAGTTGTTTAAGGTGTCAAGGGAGGTTGTTTATTTATGATAGTTCTTTTTTCTTAATGTAGGCATTTATCACTATAAACTTCCTTTTTAGAACTGCTTTTGCTGCATCCCATAAATTTGGTAGATGTATTTTCATTTTCATCAGTTTTGAGATTTTATTTGATTTCCCTTTTGATTTCTTCTTTGACTCACTGGTTGTTCAGGAGTGTACTGTTTACTTTCCACACACTTGTGAAGTTTTCAGTTTTTCTCCTGTTATTGATTTCTAGATTCATACCATTTTGGAGAGGAAGGACATTTGGTATGATTTCAGTCTTCTTACATCTTCTAAGGCTTGTTTTGTGACTTAACATATGCTCTATCCAGGAGAATGTGCACTCGATAAGAATGTATATTCTGCTGCCGTTGGGAGGAATGTTCTGGATATGTCTATTTGGCTTATTTGGTTTAAAGTGAAGTGCATGTCCAATATTTTTCTTTTGATTTTCTGTCTAGCTGGTGTATCCATTGTTGAAAGTGGATTATTGCAGTCCTTTACTATTATTGTACTATTGTCTATTTCTCCCTTCAGATCTGTTAGTATTTGCTTAATATATTTATGTGCTCTTATGTTGGGTGCATATTTATTCATAATTGTTATATTCTGTTGATGGATTGACCCTTTGTCATTGTATAATGACCCTGTCTCTTGTTACTGTTTTTGACTTAAAATCCATGTCTGATATTGATATTATTTGTCTGGTATTGTCTGATATTCTCTGATAGCTATTCCTGCTGTCTTTAGATTTCCATTTGCACGGAATACCTTTTCCCATCCCTTCACTTTCACTCTATGTGTATTGATGTGTATCCTTAAAGTTGAAGTGAATCCCTTGTAGGCAGCATATAGTAGGATCTTGTTTTTTAATCCATTCAGCCACTCTATTCCATTTAGTTAATTATTGATAGGTAAAGACTTACTAATACTATCTTATTAACTGTTTTCTGGCTGTTTTATAGTTCCCTTATTCCTTTCTTCCCCTTTTGATGCCTTTCTTTGGGAGATAATGATTTCCTACAGTGGTATTCTTTGATTCTCTTCTCCTTAACTATTGTGTATCTACTTGTGTATTTTTGCTTTGTAGTTACCATGAGGCTTACATAAGACATCTCACGACAGTCTCTTTTAAGTTAATAACAAGTTAACTTCAATCACATACAAAAACTCTACCCTTTTATTACCCACCCATATTTTGTTTCTGATGTCTCAATTTACCTCTTTTTTTTTTTTTTTTTTTTTGCGGTATGCGGGCCCGTCACTGTTGTGGCCTCTCCTGTTGCGGGGCTCTGGACGCACAGGCTCAGCGGCCATGGCTCACGGGCCCAGCCGCTCCGTGGCATGTGGGATCTTCCCGGACCGGGGCACGAACCCGTGTCCCCTGCACCGGCAGGCGGACTCTCAACCACTGCGCCACCAGGGAAGCCCTACCTCTTTTTATATTGTGTATCCATTAAGAAATTATTGTAGCTATAGTTATTTTTTAAACTTTTGATATTTAAACCTTTATATTAGGGTTAAATGATTAATGCACCACCATATCACAGTATTAGGGTATTCTCAATTTGACTATATACTCACCTATACCAGTATGTTTTATATTTTCATATATTTTCATGTTACTAGTTAGCAGTTTTCCATTTCAACTTGAAGAACTCCTTTCATCATTTCTTATAAGGCAGGTCTAGTGATGATCAACTCCAGTTTTTGTTTGTTTGTGAAAGTTTTTGTGCCCTTCATTCCAGAAAGACAACTGTGCTGGCAAAAATATTCTTGGTCAGCATTTTATTTTTCTTTCAACACTTTGATTATATCATCCAACTCTCTCTTTACCTATAAGGTTACTGCTTAGAAATCCACTGATAGACCTATGGAAGTTCCTTTATTTGTGAGAAATTTTTCCTCTTTTTGCTTTTAAAATTCTTTGTCTTTGATTTTAGACAGTTTTATTTATAATGTCTCAGAGAAGATCATTTTGGATTGAATACTTGGGGTGACTTATTACCTTCATAAACTTCTATGTTCTAATCTCTCCCCAGATTTGGGAAGTTCTCAGCTATCATTTCTTTTAATAAGCTCTCTGCCCCTTTCTCCCTCTCTTCTCTTTCTAGGACTCCAGTGATGTGTAAATTGATTCTTTTAATGGTATCCCATAATTCATGTGAGCTTTCTTCACTCTCTTTCATTCCTTTTTTGCTCCTCTGACTAGATGATTTCAAATGACCTGTCTTCTAGTTCACGAATTCTTCTGCTTGGTTGAGTCTGCTCTTGAATCTCTCTATTGAATTTTTCAGTTGAGTCATTACATTCTTCAACCTTAGGAATTCTGTTCATTTGTTGTTGTTGTTGTTTTAATGATTTCTATTTCTTTGCTGAGCTTTCTATTCTGTTTATCTAATTTCATTTAGTTTTCTATCTTTGTTTTCTTGTAGTTCATTCTATTTCCTTAAGAGGATTATCCTGAACTCTTTGTCAGACAGTTCATAGATCTCCATTTATTTAGGGTTAGTCATTAGAGTTTTATTAGTTTTCTTTGGTGGTGTCATATTTCCTTGATTATTCTTGATCCTTATGGATCACGGTGTCTGCTCATTGAAGGAAGTAGGCATCTCTTGATTACCTAGGACCAGCCTAATGCCTGGATCCACTGGGGCAGGCGTGGCACTTGAGTCTGTGGTGATGGCCCTGGGACCTGTATCTATGTGAGCTGACATGGATCCTGGTTCCAGGGGGCCAACCAGGTGCCATGAACTACTGGGTGGGCCCATCATCTGGGTCTGTAGCAGCTGATCCAATATTTGGATATTCCACGAGCCTGGTACTGTGAGAGCAGACCTGGAGCCTGATGGCATGAGGGTTGGCTTGGAGCTAGGGCAAGCCTGGACCTGGAACTACATGAATCAGCCTGTGACCTGGGGCCTCAGGAGCTGGCTCGTAGTTGTTGGGAGCTGGTTTTGCACATGGTCAGGCCAAGGGCCTGGGTATGTGTGCTGGAGCTGGACTTAAAACTGGGGTTTTAAGTAAACGGGATCTGCTTGGGACCACTGGAGCTGGCTAGCATATGGGTGGACCAGTGGTCTGGTTTCCTGTTGGACTGCTGAGAGCCTGGAGCTAGGGAAGACATCTGGAACTGGAGGAGTCACCTGGGGCCACTGGAGCCTGGTGCAGGGTTGAGCTGGGGCCTTGGGTTTGCAGGGGCCTGCTAGAAACCTGGTGTTGTAGAAATTGCCTAGTGCTACAAAACCTGCTTGGGGCTACTGGAGCCAGAAGGTGCAGGGTAAATCAGGGGCCTGGATTCATGGGAGTACACATGGAGCTACCTGGGGCCTTAGGAGTCAGCCTGGTGCTGGGACAGACCAGATCTAGGATCTGTGGTGAAGTCAGATGCTCGCTTTACTCTCCTTCTCCCATGGGGAGAGTGTCTCTCTCCATGCTGGGCTGCTTGGGCTTGGGGGAGGAGGGATGGGGATAATGTGACTCTATCTTTCTTGCCCTCCCCAATGCATCTTTCTTATTTCTGTGCTTCACCCATGTGCTATAACCCCTAACCGGGAATCCTTGGCTCTTATGAAGGTATTTCTGTGTGTGGATAGTTGTGATATTTCTTGCAGGGGGAAAGGCAAGAAAGCCCTGTGCCACCATTTTGCTAACATCACTTCAAGAGGATCTCTGGATATGTTTTAAAGGCAAAGGTATTAAGATTCCTCAGGGCATTGTAGGTAGAGGGCAAGAAAGAAGAGCCAAAGTTGAGTCCAAGTCTTGTGGCTTGAGCAAAGACAAGGACAAAGTAACCATTTATTGGGTTGAAGATCAAATACAAAACAGGTTTTGAAGGGGAAGATTAAAAAGTCATGTTTTATGGAGCTGAAGGAATCAGGGTTACTGACTTCAGACTATACTACAAAGCCACAGTTATCAAAACAGTATGGTACTGGCATAAAAAGAGACACATAGCTCAATGGAACAGGACAGAAAGCCCAGAAACAAACCTACACACCTATGGTCAATTAATCTATGACAAAGGAGGCAAGAATATACAATGGAGAAAAGACAGTCTCTTCAATAAGTGGTGCTGGAAAAACTGGACAGCTACATGTAAAAGAATGAAATTAGAACATACCCTAACACCATATACAAAAATAAACTCAAAATGGACAAACTACCCAAATGTAAGACCAAATACTATAAAACACCTAAAGGAAAACATAGGCAGTACAGTCTTTGACAGAAATTGCAGCAATATCTTTTTGGACCTTTCTCCTAGAGTACTGAAAATAAAAACAAAAATAAACAAATGAGACCTAATTAAACCTAAATGCTTTTACACAGCAAAGGACACCATAAACCAAGTGAAAAGACAACCTACAGAACGGGAGAAAATATTTGCAAATGATGCAATTGACAAGGAAGTAATTTCCAAAATATACAAACAGCTCATACAGCTCAGTATCAAACAAACAAACAACCCAATCAAAAAATGGGCAGAAGATCTAAATAGACATTTCTCCAAAGAAGACATACAGATGGCCAACAGGCACATGAAAAAAATGCTCAACGTTGCTAATTATTAGAGAAATGCAAATCGAAACTACAATGAGGTGTCATCTCACACCGGTCAGAATGGCCATTGTCAAAGAGTCTACAAATAATAAATGCTGGAGAGGGTGTGGAGAAAACGAACCCCTCCCACACTGTTGGTGGGAATGTAAATTGGTGCAACCACTATGGAGAACAGTATGGAGGTTCCTGAAAAAACTAAAAATAGAACTACCATATGATCCTGCAATCCCACTCCTGGGCATACATCAGGAGAAAACTCTAATTCGAAAAGATACATGCACCCCAATGTTCATTGCAGCATTATTTTCAATAGCCAAGACATGGAAGCAACCTAAATCTCCATTGACAGATGAATGGATAAATAAGATGTGATGTGTGTATGTATATGTGTGTGTGTGTGTGTGTGTATATATATATATTCATATATATATATACACACACACACACACACACACACATATATATATAGTGGAATATTACTCAGCCATAAAAAAGAATGAAATAATGCCATTTGCAGCAACATGGATAGACCTAGAGATTATCATACTAAGTGAAGTAAGACAGACAAAGATAAATGTCATATGATATTGCTTATATGAGGAATATAAAAAAATGATACAAATGAACTTATTTACAAAACAGAAATAAATTTGCAGACACCAAGCTTATTGTTACCAAATGGGAAAGGTGGGGAGGGATAAATTAGGAGTCTGGGATTAACATATACACACTACTATAGATGTAACAGACAACCGACAAGGACCTACTCTATAGCACAGGGAACTATACTTAATATTTTATAATAACCTACAAGGGAAAAGAATCTGAATAAATAAATATATATGTACATAAATATATATATTTAACTGAATCACTGTGCTGTACACCTGAAACTTACACAACGCTGTAAATCAACTATACTTCAGTTTAAAATAATTCGTGTTTTAGACATGGCAAGTTTGAGAAGTTGATTAGACAACCAAGTGAAGAGGTCAATTAGGCAATTTGAATACAAGTTTGGAATTTCAAGAAGAAGTCATGGCTTGAGATGTAATTTGGGAAGTCATCATCTTATAGATGGCATTTAGAATGGATGAGAACACAAATAGAGTGAGTACAGACAGAAAAAGAAAAGGTATGAGGACCCAAATCCTAAGATATCAACCTTAAGCTGTTAGGGGAAAAAAGCAGCAATCAACCAAGGAGACAGAGAAAAAGCAATCAGTAAGCTATGAAGATATGATGTCCTAGAATTCAAGTGAAGCAAATGTTTTACGGGTGATAGGTCTAATAAGAGGAGGACTAAAAATTGACTACCGAGTTTAGCAATATGGCAGTCACTGGTATTTGTGCGACAGAAGCTTCAGTGAAGTTATGGGTGTCGAAGCCTGACTCCAGTGGCTTTGTGAGGGAATGAGAGAAGAAGAATTAGAGACAGTGAATATAAGCAACTTTTTCAAGAAGTTTTCTTGTAGAGGAAAGCAGAGAAGTGAAACAATAGATGGAAGGTGAGTAGAGCCCAGAGGGGATTTTTTAAAATAATTAAATGAGATAAAAATTATGTTTGCTGATGGGAATGACCTGACACAGAGTGCAGAACTGGTAATGGATGTAAGAGGAGAGGGTTGCTGGAGATTTTTCCTTGACCATGTGAAAGATTGGAACCAAGTATGAAAGTGGAGAATTTGTACTTAGAAGGAGCAGGGACAGATAACTTATGGTAACAGGAGGGAAGGCAGATTATGTGGGTACAAATGCTGGTAGGTAGGAAGATGGTGGTGGGAGTGGGTGTGGATTTATCTTATAACTGCTTCCGTTTTCTCAGTGAAGAAGGAAGCAAGGTCATCAGTCCAGAGTGATCTTTTGATTCCCCAGAGTAACACCCTGCAGTGGCCACCTATTGCTCTTAGAATGAAACATACTTGTGGTCAGTGAGATCCTACTTCATTTGACAAATGCCTACTTCTCATGCCTCCCATACACTGGACATTTCTGTCCCTTCGTGTTCCTCCAACACTGCAATCTTGCACCTCCAGGCCTTTGCAGGTGCTGTTTCTTGTAACTAAAGCCTGTTTTCTCCTTCTTTGTACTTGGCTGAATTTATCTCATCCTTCAGGCTCATCCTCCTCTGAGTGGTCTTTCTTGATAATCTAACAGCATGGCCACCACAATCCATCCCCAGGTACTCTCTGTCATATCACCTTGTTTAGTTACCTATAACTATTACCAAGACATGTCAGAAATTGCCTTGTCATTTACTCAAGGTAAACTCCTTGAGTACAGAAAGATATTTTCTATCATGTTCACCAAGATGTCTTCAGGATAGATGAGAGCTAATTAGCACAGTTTTACTTGTTGAATAAATGAATTGGGCAAGACCGGAGGGAGACCTCGATCTATGCCCCTTACCCAGATTGCCAAATTTTCTCAGAAATAGAGTAATATCTAAAAGTTTCCAAGAATCTATTGAATACAATTTGTCAGACCAATGTAAATGTAAGATGGAGATGATTCACTATTAAAAGACAAGAAAAAGGCAAAGTTGTACTTGTTTGAATGCCAAAACATAATTCTCAAACATGAATACTTCATTAAAAAACCCAGAAGATAGAGATACACCAAAATATTAAAGAAGATGTGGTAATATATGCAATGGAATATTACTCAGCCATTAAAAAGAATGAAATAATGCCATTTGCAGCAACATGGATGGACCTAGAGATTATCATACTAAGTGAAGTAGGTCAGTCAAGGACAAATATCCTATGATATTGCTTATATGCTGAATCTAAAAAAAAATGATACAAATGAACTTATTTACAAAACAGAAACAGACTCACAGACTTAGAGAATGAACTTATGGTTACCGGGGGAAGGGTGGAGGAGTAGTTTGGAACTGACATGTACACACTGCTGTATTTAAAATAGATAACCAACAGGGACCGACTGTATAGCACAGGGATCTCTGCTCAATACTCTGTAATAAACTAAATGGAAAAAGAATAGATACATGTATATGTATAACTGAATTACTTTGCTCTACACCTGAAACTAACACAACATTGTTAATCAACTATACTCCAATATAAAATAAAAATTAAAAAAAACTACAATCTATTATGGAGAAAAAATTTTTTAAATATATTAACAGTGGTTTTCTCAAAGTGAGGGCATGCAGATCAGTTAAGTTTTTTGGTTACATATATTTTTCAAATTCTGTGATATACATGTATATATTAGATGGAGAAAAGACAGCCATAGTTTACCAATATCAATTCATTATTTAAGAAGATGTATGCCCAAGACCTAGTTGACATATGCTCTATTACACTTCCTGTGTCATCATACTTCTCCTTTCCTCAATGACTTCAGCATTGGCTCAGTTTTCTTTTCAATCATAATCCCTTTTTTGGCAGCTCCAACATCCTCAAGGATGACTCATCTCTGGACCTGGCTGCACTTAACTTCCTCAAATGTAATGCCCTTCACTTCTGCTTCATTTATGCAACAGGCAGCATAGTTATACCCACTACTTGATCATCTTTGGAACTATCTCCAAGATTCTTAACCTAAAATATGCCCTCTCTGACCACAGATTGTTAAATTCCCGCCTCTTCCACTGGTCATATCCCCACAATCACTCCTTTGCCACCACATCATGTACAGCCTCTTAGTATCTTCTTATTTCCAGAGTATTCGAATATTTGCATTTTCCTTGCTATGACCTTTGATCACCCATTTGAAAGCCACTCTCTTGGGTCCCTAGAGGTTTCCACCTCCCCAGTCCTCTTCTGTATCTGCTTTCCCAATTCCTAGCTCTGGATAAATCTCATCATCTTATTTCTCTAACACTTCTCATGTCTCTGAGATGTGACTGAGAGGCACTGCTGAAAGAAGCTACTATAATTCTAGGTTTTCCAATTTGAAATAGATCCTTGTCACTCCTCAGCAGTAGCTGTCTTGTTGCCTTGTTTCTCCCTTCATCGCATTGACCTTTTATTTTTCTCCTTTCATGGTTTGGCAAATTCTCTGGAGGAACCAGTGGGGTCTAAAATTGGAGCCCTCAGGGATAACTTCCTCCTCTGAGCCTCTGTCATGCTTGGTATCTGTACCACAGGAGCCGAGATCAATATGGTTGCCATCCTAACCTGTGTCTTTTTTTCTTCTGCTCTTCTCTACCCCTGACCCTCATTTAAATTTTCCTCAATCAAATTATACCTTCAGGGGCTTCCCTGGTGGCGCAGTGGTTGAGAGTCCGCCTGCCGATGCAGGGGACACGGGTTCGTGCCCCGGTCCGGGAAGATCGCACATGCCGCGGAGCGGCTGGGCCCGTGAGCCATGGAGGCTGAGCCTGCGTGTCCAGAGCCTGTGCTCCGCAACAGGAGAGACCACAACAGTGAGAGGCCCGCGTACAGCAAAAAAAAAAAAAAAAAAAAAATTATACCTTCAGAATTTATCTACAAAATAGGAACTCCTTTATAAAACAGAATGTGTCTGCTCAGGAAGCAGAAAGAGAACCCTCCCGGACAGAGAGGAACAGAGAGGGTTCGAGGTTCAGATATAATGTTTGGGAGAAACAAGAAGTGCATAGACCCTCCTCTTCTCCACCTCGGGTTCCCCATATTGATGGAATAAAGATAGAAGGAAGGAGAAATAAATGTGCAGGCTCTTGGGAAGAGGGTCTCTGATCCCTGTTTCCAAGATAGAGTTCCAGGGTGGAGAGAGACCCCAGCCAAAGTAAAGACCTTGGTGTCTGCAGGCAGGCGGTGCCAAGAAAACACTGCAGACTTCAACTTCCCAGGTGTGACACAGAAGCACTGAAGATATGTACTAGATCCGAGTGGGTAATATCAACAGTGATCCCTTTGCATAGAGGAGGAATGCACCATGTATGGTCACACTCTAAATGCCAAGAAACTATGGAAGACCCTGGAAGGTTTCACACCATAACGGGAGGGGAGGGGACCCCCTGCGAGTGACTGTGGTTCATTTGCTACTAACTGTATGGGAGTAAGTCAGATATTAAGTCGAGCTATAGAAATAAATATGTAGATATTCACAGAAATAGAGCTATATAGGTAGATGTCTTATCAACTGAGATTTATAAAGCTTCCATGCTCAACTGGTACCTCATTTATGCCTATGACGACCATACAGCTAAGATTTTCAAACCTAGGCAGAATTAACATGTTCTCCATTTTTCTAAGATATATTAATTCTCACACACAAAATAATTTGTTAGATCATATATCTGGTTTGGGAAATATGATTGCTATGTTTTTGCTACAATAGGAACTGAGGCTTTTATTTTGATTCTGAAACGTTAAAACATATCAACTCAATAGTACAAAGAGAGCCAGTCTGATTAAACAGCTTTTTTGACTTTCCAGTCATTTTTATGCTTGTCCTGTCTCCACCCCAAAGTAGATTATTCTCAATGTATTTCCATAAGAAGAGGAAGTGTCACTAGTGTAATCTGTATGATGAGGGATGACAAAAATGAAGGAGCTAGAACCTACCATGATACATGGTAGAAGAAGCTGCCCAGGTGACCTGGTTGGGAAATCCTTGGTGAAATGGGAGGAGATGGTGAGGATGAGGGAAAAAAAAATTAGAGAAAGAAAAAAGGAGACAGCATCAGGTGGGGGGAAAGAGTAGCTGTGTGAAAAAGGAACAAATGGAATGGGGGATTTTTATAAAAAGAATCAACTAAAAAAGTGAAAAAGTTCCAGGGGAAGCAGACTAAGGCATTCTTTGGGAGTGAAGCCATAGACAAAACCACCAATTTAAAATTTAAAGCAAAGAGGAATATAATGATAATTCTCTCCTCCCTGCGTGACTGCAGCTGATTTGGTAACATGTCTGTAGAGACGTGAGTAGGTCCTTCAAGGGCAACGTAATGGATCAATGGATTCAAACAATTGCAGGTATGTACACAAATCTGAGTCAGTAAATGGAGGGTGGGGGAACCCTAAAAACATAAGGCCACTGTTTGTCAGAGCCCCTTAGCAACAACATCTTGTTTCCCATTTGCTTGACTGCATCATTTGCATAAGATCAAACACAGGGAGTTGTGGACAGGGAAAAACAGATCACTCTACTATGCATTAGAAATGGATCCACAGGCATTACCCTGAGACGTGTTACAAGGAAATGCATCCTGGTGCATGGAAACCTCGCCGATTACTGTCAAGCAAACTATAATTTACAAGACTGGCCATGAATTATATGCTGTTTTACCATTGATTTCATGCTGTTGTTCGGAGAATTTCATTGATCTCAATTTACACAATGAACCAATAAATAGGCAATGATTTTAACTCCTGGTGTAAAGTGAGGAATTTCCATCTTCTCATTGGTTTCTCCCATCAGAAAATTAAAAAGCAGTTTTTGCTTCTTTATCATCTGATGCGTGTTCTCTGGTTCTTTTTCTGAGAACTTCCTAGTATTATTTCACAGAGGAAAAATACAACTTTTCCCTGATTTTTCTCTCTTCTTTCTGTGCATCCTGCCCACAGATCATCACCTGGATGTTGAAAAATGTGGGAACCATCTAGGTAGTTACTGACCACCTCTCCTTCTGTCATTTGGTATTCCAACTTGAAAACCAGCGCTAGGGCGTCGTTCAGTGAGAACACATCTTAGGCAGCAAGACCTAAAAGGTGCTGTGTTTTCCACAGATGCCTGCAAAGCAGTGAGCTATACCAGAGCGCACGTGGTATATCAGGGTGCGTGCATCTCTGCCAGTGTATAGACCCTGCTCCACTCCTGCTTCTTTTGATTCCAGAAAAATCAGATTCTGACCTTATAATGAATAAAAAGCAGAGGCTTTCTTTAGCCTGAACATCACTGCTCTTCTGCTCCTCATAGAAACCTTAACTTGAAACATGCTTCTCTTTGGCCGGGTGAGCAATTAACCAAGATCAACATCCGGTGCTGTGCTTTCAAACTAATTCGCAGAGCTGGAATCATTTCGCCCTGGTAATGACTCAGACATAAGACCACACCCGAACTACATTATTAAGCTCTACACATTTTCTATATGTGCTTCCAATATTTCCCACTTCATCAGAGAAAAGCACAGATGCCTCCCTTTCATCAAAACCCTATTCAAAGATGATATTATTCATGGAACATCTCCTGATTCTCAGCAGGTGCTTTGTTTACACTCTATTTGCCCTTTTAACAAATCTCTGTTGTGAGCATCTTTATCTCAGTCATAGGTATTCACAGTGGCGGGGTTGTGGGGGGTGTGGGTGGGGGTGGGGGAGTGGGGGGTGGGATTACACTCTATTGGAGAACAAGGCTGCATCCCCTTATGACTCCTAATACTTTGGACATTCCTGATGGTTGAAGAGTGAAAACTTCATCGCAATAAGACAACTGGAAAAGAACAGAGGAAGACCTGGGCTCTCCCACCACATGCCATCAGGATAGCAGCAGGTGGCATGTGGTGGAGGAGCCCAGCCTGCTGGGAGCTGTCAGGCACTAGTTTGTCTATGATAATGAGGGATGATGCATCCTCATTTTCCTCTTTCTCTCTAGCTGGTTAGAACAAAAGGCTTCCATGCAAAACTCCTTAGGTTGACAGATCTGAGTCTCTCTACTATTCAATTTGTAACAGATTACAGTATATTTAGCCCAACGTTGTTTTTCTTTTTCTTTTTCTTGTTTTTTTTTTTTTTTTGCGGTACGTGGGCCTCTCACTGTTGTGGCCTCTGCCATTGCGGAGCACAGGCTCCGGACGCGCAGGCCCAGCGGCCATGGCTCACGGGCCCAGCTGCTCCGCGGCATGTGGGATCCTCCCGGACCGGGGCACGAACCCGCGTCCCCTGCATCGGCAGGCGGACTCTCAACCACTGCACCACCAGGGAAGCCCCTTAAAATAAAAGGGGCTATTTTATCCTTAAAATAAAAATGTATCCTCCTCTCTCTCTCCACCCCTGCCCTCTCCCTCTCCCTCCCTCCTTCCCTCCTTCCCTCATTCATTTTCTCTCTTTTTCTCACCCTAATACAAGGAGGACCTCAAATGGAGTATGAGATACCTTTATACCTTTATAAAAATATAACCTAGAGCAGAATCACATCCCTGCTCCACACTAACATCCCACCCACTCCTCTACTTTGACTCTGGAGAGTGAGAGACAGAATTAGGAAGTCAGTATCTGGCTTTCAATTTTCATAAATGCTTTTAACTCACAAACCAAAGAGAGAGACTTGAGATAAGATTCCAGGAATATTATTTGAAAAAGTTTAGACATATAACATCTAAATATTTCTTGCCACACTGGGGAATTTCCCCCCACATTTAGGTGGAAATTTGCTACTCTCATATTCTTTAGTAATGTGTGTGGATTAGTTTTTGGGAAGCAGAGATCATCTATTTGAGGTGAGGGCAATGAACAAGAGAAATATGAGTATTAGAACTAATGAGACTTATTTGTATATTCAGATTAATGAGATCTGTGAAATTTTGAGATAAATCTATCTATATCCATCTATTTATCAAAAAGGAGATAGCATTTAAATTGGTTTTCAAGCAGTGGGGACAGAGGGAGAAGACATCCTGGATGGGAAGAGTTGGCAAAAGGCGTTGTTGTAGAATAATTCAGCACAAGCTTGGTGAGAAATGTTTAGCTTAGGTCAACAAAGTTCAGTTTAGCTCAGGTGCAGGACACACGAAAGAAGTAAAGGAAATAATGCTAGAAAGACAGGTTGGGGCCAGATTGGAAAGACCGTTGGATTCCAGGTTGGTAACTTTGCCGTGATGATGCAATGGACCCAAATATAATGGAACTGGGGGTTAGGAAAACTTTATCTAGTTCTTAAAGAACTAAGAACTGCCATTAGTCTGCATGAACTTGGGCAAAACACTTGCCCTCACTGGCTCTTGGTTTCTTCATCTGTAAAAAGAGAAGTTTGTGTTCAATGCTCTCAGAGGTTAAACTCTCTACTGAATGTCTATTTTTCTAAGAAAACTGACGTTCAGAAAATTGTGATAAAAGTTTTTCCTTCTTGGATATTTGCTGTAATAGTTACAGAGGCTTGGAGATGATCACCTGTTTAATTCATCATAAAATGCTCTTGCAATTTCATTTGGAAAGAAATACTAAGCAAATTGTCCTGCATATAAGAAGAGAATGGGTAACATGAGCACAATGGATTCCCAGAACGTAAATTGTAATGTTAGGGTGCAAATACCTTATTAAAATTATGTTTCAACATCAACTTGTGAAAATGCAATGCATCAAAAGCAACCACTGCATTTTTAGAAGCTGAGGAAGTCTTCAATGAAGTCTAGTCTTCACAGCTAGAAGTAGTTTGGCCCATTATAAGAACTGTCTAAATGTCCTTTGGCCCATTTTACTGAACTGTCTATCCTTGAATCGCTTCCATACAATGACAGGTTTTTCTCTTTTAAAACAGTAATTTTCAAAGAACAGTCTTTTGACATTCCTTCAGAAAAACACTTATGTTGCAAGTGTTCACAGCGTCTAACTTTTTCCCTAAATTAATTGATATTTTACTGATGATTTCTTAAAAGTTGGATATCTGTGATGATTAGTTTTATGTGTCAACTTGGGTAGGTTATGTTGTCCACTTGCTTAGTCAAAGACTAGTCTAGATGTCGCTGTGAAGGTATTTTTTAAGTGGGATTAGTATTTATAATCAGTTGACTTTAAGCAAAGCAGATTACCCTCCATAATGTGGGTGGGCCTCATTCAATAATTCGAAGGCCTTAAGAGCAAAGACTGAGTGTTCCCAAATGAGAAGGAATTCTGCCTCTAAACTGCATCATAAAAATTCTGCCTGAGGTTCCGGCCTGCTGGATTTTAAACTCAAGATGGCAACATGAACCCTTCCTTGGGTCTCCCACCTGCTGATCTGCCCTACAGATTTCAAACTTGCCCACAATCACCTGAGCCAATTCCTTAAAATAAAAATGTATCCTCCTCTCTCTCTCCACCCCTGCCCCCTCCCTCTCCCTCCCTCCTTCCCTCCTTCCCTCACTCATTTTCTCTCTTTTCTCACCCTAATACAAGGAGGGCCTCAAATGGAGTATGAGATACATTTAGATTTCTCTGGATATATCTGGCCAAGCGGGTAGCCAGCACTCCATGAGAACATTCCCAGCACTAGAGGCGGGTTTGGCCGTCATGGAAAGAGGGAGCAAATATGTGTGTGCTACGGATTCAGATATATCAGAGAATTCAGAACAGCTCATGTGATGGCCCAACAGAAGTCTGTCTGTATTGAAAACTGGGAAACATTCTGAAGAATTTACCATTAAAGAAGAGGCTGGGCATGCTTTGGTTCTCAGAAGAGAGAGATCATGTTAAGAAGAGCCTTGTGTTTGTTTGCTCAGATGTCTTCCAGGTGAGAGTAAAAGCAAAAAGACCTGTTTTGCTAAACTTTTTAAGATACTGGAATGCATTCAGTATTCCTTTAGGACTCAAGAAAGAGTACTGCAAGGAAGCAAGCCATTCTTTTATCACCACTTTGATACCAGGAGGATGGAGAACATCAGCAAAGTACAGTAGTAGAGGGGTATAGGATCCAGCCGGACAGCCCTACCTGGAAGAGCAATTCTAGGGCCCACCTGGCCTGGGGTAATTTAAGGTGGCCCCTGATGGGAAACTACCCTCCCTGGCATAGCAGTGGGAGAGACTCAGGTGCCTGGTAGAAGAGCAGTGGAAGAGTAGCAGTGTTCCTGATGCCTGGATATGGGCATATGGGGTATCTAGATCAGGGCCATGGAAATGTCTAATGGAGTTACTATGGCACTCGACCAGCCGGTGTCAGGCTTGATCCTAAGTGCATGTGAGAAAATCCATATGGCTCCACAAAAACGCATGCGGATTACTTTGCAGGAGGCAGAGATCGTCTACCAGAGGTGAGCGCAATGAAAAAATGAAATATGAGTCTTAGAACTAATGAGAATTATTTGTATATTCAGGTTAATGAGATCTGTGAAAATCTGAGCTAAATCTATCTATCTACCTATGTATACATCCATCCACCCAATCATCCATTAACCTATATCCACTTCAGAGTATACTCAACGGGTGCTCACTGTGTCAAACCTTGTGCTTTGGAAATCTGTATGTTTCTTAGATGGACAATGTCTTTAGAGCATGGATTCAGGAGAGGAAAGTGAAAAATGGTACAGTTTACAGGTGATAAAAGACAGGAGAAATGGATCCCTTTCCTTCTTTTATATAACCCCCAAACAACCTTCTCCCCTTTTCCTCTCAAAGACTGTTCAAAACAAATGAAAAACCAAACCAACCAACCAACCAACCAACCAACCAAACAAAGAAAACAGATTAAGACATGGTTATTGACCTTGAGGAGAGAAAATAACAAAACCTTATTTGGGTAATAAGATAGACAGATAGACAGACAGACAGACAGATACAACTTAACCATAGTTTATAAAAGTTAGAAAATATGATATAATGATACAGATGCAAGGCAATATATCTGAACCCAGGATGGCCTGGCTATACCTAATACAGCAAAAACATACATTAGTATTACATTTACATGTTAATCATTTAAAGCAATACCTGACATAGAATAGTATTTATTTGATAATTAGAAACAATGTTAATAAACATGATTATGTCCTTATTTATATAATTTGCATTTTCCTAGTTTTTTTCATTGAACTAGTTATTTACATTTTGGGGGTAACTGTATGTATTCACATATTAAAAAATTAAACTAGTACACTGCAAAAGCGTACAACATGAAAAGCGAAATCTCCCTCACATTTCCAATTCATAGTACTTAAAATTTTGAACACTGGGATAAGAGACTTTGGAACAAACCAAAATTGTTATGGTGGATTTCACAGGTAAAGCTGGTATTAACTGTACCTGAGTTTGGTTAATAATCATCTGATCAATTTCTTTTTTTTTTCTTTGATATAGTTGCTATTGTGTAAAGCTAAAACCCATTACAAAAGCAGGGAGGCAAAACTTGAAATACTATTGGATGCATTATGGTGCAAGGAAACAAAAAATAGAGAGAAAAGAAATCAGCAAAGACTTGGGTTTGAGTTTACAGTCTTGATTTGTATAAATATGAGTGAATCACTGAAGTTTGGGCTTTATAGTATATTTTTGTAACATCTCTACCTACAATTATTTTAAAGATAAAATAAGACAAATAGCCACAAAAGCATTTTATAAAGGACAATGCATTACACAGGTAAGACCAAACAATTTTAAACCATCAACAACAGCAGAGGCTAACAGATTCTTTTAATTTAAATGCACCTCCACTAACTAACTAATGCTCATATATACTGCAAATAATGTACTTTAAAAATGTTTACCCTGTAGTTATCTAAAGGTCAGATAAAAATTTTCAGCTAAATCTAAAACATACAGTCAATTTTTGGGAAAGAAATTATATTTATATTACAATATACACCTTTAGAAATAGCTTTTGTGTCATTCATTTCTTTATTCATTCCATAAATTTTTGTCGTGCATCACCTGCTATGTGCATCTACTGTGTGTTTTATATGCTGAGAAACAGCAGGTAAGATGTGTACAAGATATTTTCAGATATCTCTTCTGAACTACACATTGCTTTGGGTTATGTTTTTCAAACCTCAAAGATGCTGTTTTTTCTGGTGTAGATATTCATTATATACCCATGATTTCAAACCACTTTTTTACTGCTTCAATAAATTACAATATAAAACGGTAAGTGATTCGAGAAGAATATTTGTGCAAAATTATAAAATGATAGTGTCTCTCTTGCGATGAAGACAGATACTTATAAGAGGAACTAATTTAGGGAAGAACTAAAATTCCACTGATTAGCAACAAATTACAATGAGGATATTAGCACCAAAACACTTATAGACACAAAATTGCAGATAATGTACTAGCATTAATATTTTACTATCAGTTCCCAAATGCTCACATTTTCAGGCTCTTAATTTTTCATATTACACAGTAAATCACATATAAAAATTAATTATGAGAGTATTGATAAAATGCAAATCCAGGTATTTGTTTACTCATGCTACTGTACCCATCAGACAAAGGGAAAAAATAAATTACTATGTACCTGTTTAATTTTTCTTAGAGCCATCACCTCCTTGTCTCTTTATTTTGGTGAACAGCTTCACTATCACTGAAATTATAATGAACTTTTCTTAGACTTTTCGTGATAGTAATTTTACAAGATTTCTATTTCCTTAATTACGCTCTGAAATGTTCCTTAAATATCTTGATTTACGTTTGGTTCATGTTAGTATCTATGAGCTAATTTTATTTGCAGCACATCTTTTAAAATAGTCTAGCTCTTTACAATGACAGATCAGAATACTGTTGTCATTAAAACGAAATAATGGAAAAAATAAGAAAGCCAAAGTTCAATTTTTATAAAGTGTTTTTTCAGAGGAAGAATTTGATAGATGCTGAATTTGTGGAATGTCTACTCAAAAGTTTGTGGTAGTTCAGTTTACACTAAAAGTATGTAGTTTTATGAAAAACATTGATTTATATTTTAAAAACCAAGCTTAACTTTATAGCAGTGATTCGGCTGCAAGGGAACTCTCTTAAAATTATCTATGTAGTCTTTTCAACACCCCGAGTTCCAACCTAATAGAATTTATGATAAGCATCCTCTTGATTTTTGTGTAATAGAGCTACACAAGCAGCAGAAAGTGACTTTCTAATCTCCCCACGTGAAATAGATATCCAAATATTTGCATATTTGGTAGTATATCCCTAGGAGTTGCTAGACTTGTACACATTTCCACAGTAGGGTGGAGAAAAAGTAGAGAGGGCAGTACAAGGATATCAACTTTGCAAAACAGTCTTTAAAGGTTGGGATATATGAGACAAACTTCCCTAAACTATTGGAATTATTTTTTGGCAATTTTTTTTCTATGGTTCTAGGTTTGAATGCAACTGGGAAGTACAGTAAACACAGGGATGGGATTTTTAGTCAAGCAAGCAGGATGCCTTTGTTTAAGTCATAGGTCATTTACTAACACTCATATGAAGTTTCACACTCATTGTAAAACAACAATTTTATGTTTAAAATATATATATATCAGTCTTTTGTTGTGATTACATGGAATTGAATTGCATAACTACTTCAAAGGTTTAAAATGATGGATTTTTACATCCTTTAATATAAGCAAATGAGTCATATTTATAGCCATGGGATGGCACCTCTCAGGGATTTTGCACAAATTGTGTGCTTATGAGCTTTGCATAGTCTGTGTAGTTGTGTGATACAGTGAAAGAAGAAGCAACTATTTACCCAATGGATGTCAGGCACTGGGGTCACGTGTCACTTCTCTGATACCAATCAACTTGTCTGGCTGTCAGTTTCAGACAAATTAGTCTGTCTCTGAACATCCCTCTGAATACCAGTCTGGTATCTTGACACATTGTCTGCATAATCATATCTAGTTTTCATATAAATGAAAAAATTGATTTCTTCACCCTGAAAACAATGTTTATTGTTCATTTACTATATGTTGATAGCCTCCCATGTCTTTAGGATAGAACATGAAAGATAGAATTCCTGCCCTCAAAGCACTCACAATCTAGTGAGGAAGAAAACTAAGTCAACAAATAACTCCAGTAGAGTAGGCGAAATGATATGAGAGACGGGAACCCAGAGAGGAAAACTGTAAGCTACATGTCTATACGTGCCAGGCCAGTCCTTAGTCAAACGCTATTATATTGTCTGGGTCTTTTGCATAAATGGATGAACGAATGAATAAATGAATGAAAGAACCACAAATCAACAGCCTTGAAAATATTTTGTTCTAATATTCTTTAGGTTTTACTTCCCAAAAAAAAGGAAGGAAGGAAGGAAGGGAGGGAGGGAAGGAGGGAGGGAGGAAGGAATAGATATTTGTCTGTTTAATTTTAACTACCTTGGTGCGCAGTTGTAATACAATCATTGCAAAGTATACATACTGTTATGGGCTGAATGATATCCCTCCAAAATTCATACATTGTCTCCCTAACCTCAGTAGCTCAGAATGTGAATACATTTGGATACAGGGTCTTTAAAGAGGTGATTACATTAAAATGAAGCTGTTAGTGTGGGTCCTAATCCAATTTGACCAGTGTTTTCATAAGAAGATGAATGTTGGACACAAAGACACCAGGGATATATGTGTAGAGAGAAAAGACATGTGAGGACATAGCCAGAAGGTGGCCATCTGCAAGCCAAGAAGAGAGGCCTCAGGAGAAACCAAACCTGCTGACACCTTGATCTTGGACTTCTAGCCTCCAGCATTGTGAGAAAATAAATTCCTGTTATTTAAGCCACCCAGTCTGATATTTTGTCATGGCAGCTCTAGCAAACTACCATTTCTGTGAGTGGGTTAAAAGGATATATTATTCTTTCATGACCATAGTTAACTGAAGCAGGAATGACATGAGGTCATGCAGCAGGACAGTCATAAAAATCCCGGTTTACATCGCGTAACTTTTCATTACTGACTTTGAAGAAATGGCCCCTCTCTTATCAATACTACACTCTGCAAACCTATATTTTCTACATTTATCTCCTCAATTTATGAGTCCCCAAAATTAGACAGTTCCCATTTAACATAAGTAGGCTTGCTTTAAACTTTAAAAACTAAAGCTAACATCTGATGACACATTTTAATTGACATGCTGTCTTTAAGAATACATTGATAATGTGATAAAGATATGAATATTGTATTAATATTTTGACACCACTGAATATTATTAATAATGTAATAGAATTTCCCATCATTCTCTTACTTTAAACTTAGCTAGCTGAGATTTGTGAGTTGGGAGTCAGAAAGTTACAGCACCAAAATTTTAGTCCTAGCTTTGTCATTAACTAGCTTTATGATTCCAGGCAAATCAATTCAGTTTTCAGAATCTCTATTTTCTCATCTGCCAAATGAGAATAAAACTTTAACCTTTATACATCATTAGGTAATTGAAAAGGCTCATAGAAACTGGTACATACAAAAATGTTTTGAAAATATAAACTATCAAGAAAAATATCAGGAAAAATTTATCTGTTCTTGGGATGAGGAAAATCTATCTAGTTTTCTTATCTAAGGAAGAAACTATGAAGGAAGGTATTTCTAGATTTTACTACAAGTTCAAGCAAAAATGACTTCATTGAAAAACCACCATAAATGAGGTAAAAAAATATGAATGATAAAAATAGAAAAAAAGAAGAATTATAGTGCCATGAAAATGGTAAGCACACTTAATGTATGTTAAAAATATTTACAAAATATGAAGAAGAATCTTTAACTTTAAACAACGCACAAAACATTTGAGGAATTAATTGTAAGAAATTAGAAATGCATACATACAAAATGTTACATAAAAGGATGTTGAAATTGAAGTGTTGTTTACAATAGAGAAAAATTAGAAATAATCCAAATATTGTAATGATTTACTTAAATACATTGTGAAATATGTAAAAATACTGCACAGTCATTGAAAGCATAATTTAGAAAAGAATTTAGTAATTTGGTATTATGATCACTATGTATTATAGTGGTAAAAGACTATAAAACAGTCTGACCCAAAGATATGTGTATATATGTGCATTAACAAAACAAGATTAGAAAATAGCAAATACATAAGTCAAAATGTAATTAGTCATTGTCTCTGGTAGGTGAAATTGTGGGCAAATTTTCTTTTACATTTTTTTCCAAATGTTTTTTTTAGTATTTATAAGTTACCATTTTTAAATTATTTTATTTTTATATTATACTTAATTTTGAATGTTATCCATTTATATATATGCATGATACAAAATCTAAAAGATGGAAAAGAGCTTATACCAAAATTGTCTCCCTCTACTCTTGTTTCACAATTATCCACTTCCTTCCAGGAGCTTAGCAATTATTACACATCTATGTGTACCTCCAGAGGTAGTCTAAATATATAATCAAATATACAAATGTTTGTATAGATATGCTTTGTTGCGTGAGTACTTCACATTATATTTCGAAGAAGCTACCCTATTGGTAAAGATCTGCTCTTTCCATTAAATGACCATACAATATAACAGTGTACATATTACTATTAGCCATAACTTGTTTAACTAGTCTTCTATTGATGTTCATTAGCCTTTTCATGTATATTATATTGTGTTGCATTATGTTATGTTATATTACATTATATTATATTAGTATGTATGTTTGCATGTGGCTAGAAAAATCCGTAACTTTGGAACAATGTTAAGTGTAATAAAATGTAAAAGTCTTCAAGATGTTTTGGAGACTACCTATTACTATGTTTTGATTACTTCTATTAGTGCTATATAGCCACTAGGTTTAAACTAGCTAACTGAAACCAAAGTTAAGGCAATGTATAACTGAGAACTTAAAGGTTCTGTGAAGTTTACCACTCTGTCTTCAGCAGTTCTTTTAGTGCCAGAAAAAAATAGGTGACATTTTAAAGTATATACATTGAATATACACAAATGAATGGAGATAGGGCATCTAAGCTTTTTAGACTTGAGCTAAAAAACTGATAACACAGGTGTGATGCTCTGTTAATGGTACTAGGAGGGCTCTGAGATGTCCTATGCGGATGATAAAAATCAAGAAACGAATGGCCTTCCTTCAATATAAAATTGATAGAAAAATATTCTAAAAATTCACTTCTTATTTTGCAAAAAAAATCCATGCACTGACGGATTTGAGGGTCTCAAAAATGGGAGGAAATAGATCGACAAAATAGAGATTCAATTTTAAGAAAATAGACAGGACTTCACCGTTGGCGCAGTGATTAGGAATCCACCTGCCAATGCATGAGACACTGGTTCGAGCCCTGGTCTGGGAAGATCCCACATGCCGTGGAGCAACTAAGTCCCTGTGCCACAATTACTGAGCCTGAGCTCTAGAGCTCATGAGCCACAACTACTGAGCCTGCATGCCACAACTTCTGAAGCCCGTGCACCTAGAGCCCATGCTCTGCAACAAGAGAAGCCACCACAATGAGAAGCCCCTGCTCCGCAACGAAGAGTAGCTCCTGTTCACTGCAACTAGAGAAAGCCCGTACACAGCAACAAAGACCCAATGCAGCCATAAATAAATAAACAAAAAAATAAATAAAATTAAAAAAAAAAAGAATTTCAGGGAAATTCTCAAAAGGAAGAACACAGGAAGACAGCAGAGCTGAATGATTTCCAAGGAGACAGACGTATTACTAACTGCATTCACACCAAAATTACTGGCAGTAAGATTCTAATATTTGTAAGTACAACAAATATTGGAGCCAAATTTTAGAATTATTAAGAGTCAACGTTTGGGGTAGTGCTCAAGCTCATAATGATTTCCCCTGTGACTGCATTTTTTTTTTTTTTTTTTTTTTTTTGCGGTATGTGGGCCTCTCACTGTTGTGGCCTCTCCCGCTGCAGAGCACAGGCTCCGGACGCGCAGGCTCAGCGGCCATGGCTCCCATGGCTCACGGGCCCAGCCGCTCCGCGGCACGTGGGATCTTCCCAGACCAGGGCACGAACCCGTGTCCCCTGCATCGGCAGGTGGACTCTCAACCACTGTGCCACCAGGGAAGCCCTATGGCTGTATTGTTCTTTCTTCTCTTCTTCTAGTACCCATAGCCCGCCTCTTTGGTCCCAAAGTTGGACCTAGGATCCAAGATGGAACAACCAGCATCCTTCCTCAGTATTTTTCAATCTGGTCAGGGAATTTCTCCAGGCATTATGGTATGAGCTCAGAGCTGCTGCTGACTACGTTCTCTAGCCCATGGAGAAAGCCCACAGTTACAAAAGGGAAAGAATCCCATTCCAGAAAGAAACAAAACTGAAATAGTTGGACTTCTATCATTTGCAATGGAAAGATTCAGGACTCAGGACTCAAGTATATACTTACTTTGTAAAACCAAGAAGGAATAATAATCACTGTTTTTGAAACAGTCAAACATTTGCTGTGGATAAAATCAAATATATTGTAAAAGGCATTTCTTTTCCAATTTAAGATAGCTATCAAGCACTTAGGAGAATGAATAAAAGCATTTTCTTTCCAGTTGCATCACTGAGTCATTTACTAAGAGAAGTAACATTAAGCTTTCCTGGGCATTAATTTTTTGTATCTGTGATACAAAGATACTAGTTTGAAAATAATTTATAAAAATATTAAGGGAATTTTATCCTTTAGGGAACTGAAGCATTCATATAGACAGTGAAAAATATTGACAGAAGTGCAATATGAGGAAAGAGTACTTTGAATTTAATTTCTGCCTCTTTTTTCTTAATATGTATTCAATACAACTAAATTCCCCTAATATCCCCGATGTCTGTGTACCGGGTACTTCTTTATAGCATTTACAGCTTTAGAGCTTTTAATCCCTCCTGGTCTCTATTTTTAGAGAAAGGACACCCTAATAATCTGAGAATGTAGTGTCTGTTAATAGAGGTATTCTCCCAGTTTGTTGAATTTTCTAAATCGGATAGAAAGACAAAGACTCTAAAACTTATCCAGATGTGGTTTTATAATGATGTCACTAGGCTTTATTCCATAATCAGGCCCCTAAAAATATACAGTTTTAGCCTTTGTATCAGCAACAAGGTTAATGGAAATATGCACCAAGGGTAAATACTTTAGCAGATTGTGTCATCAGGAAATAAACACCATTTAAAAGGATTTAAAATAAGTAGATTTTATTTTACACTGACTAATGCACAGAAATATAATACAATAGAGCTGTTAACAAATAAACTTAATGCTTTTCTCTTCTCCTCATCCTTTTGCCATCTGTATTGTTAAGACCAATTAGCTTTTTGCATCTAAAGTTCTAAATTACTAGTTCCTTCACCTACTGAACGGAGACAATGGTTGCATAGGTTCAGCTGTGACTACTTCAGAGTAAAGTCATATTTCAATCATTTACTTTCTAAAATGGGTTAGCTCATCCTGTATCATTACTTCAATGGCTACAGCACCTCTGATGATCTGACTGCCACCTTGCCTCTCACTACTCTTGATCACTTACCCAGGGTGCTCAGTCATATTAAACTGTGGGCTACTTAATTTTCATGAGATGCACATTCACAGCTCTGTGTCACTGACTATTCCACTATGGTTCTTAGGTTTGCCTGTCCTTCAGCTCTGAAACGCTACTCTAAAGCCTGCAAAAATTCACCTCCTCCATGCTACTTTGTCTTCCTGATGAATTACCTCTTTCTTTGTTCTCATACCTGTTACAGAAAATACCACAGAGTGAACAGCTTCATGTTTAGTTGAGTATGTTTCCATCAAAGCAATTGAACTGGGAATGTTTTGAGGGAAAGATGAAAATATCTTAATCACATATGTAACATCCAACCTCCAATGTAGCAACTTGTACACGGTAGATGCTCAACTAATATTTCCTGAATTAAAATGAATATGTACTGTAGAGACACGCCTGCAAGGGATGTTTGGTATTAAGAGTCCTTATGATTTAACAATACTTGTACTATTTCTACAACTAAAAGCACGTGTTCATCGATCATTTACTATTTCCACAAAAGAGTGGTGAGCATTAACCATTTTTTGCATGTATTATCACACATAATTCTCACACTAAGTCTCTGAAGTAGGTACTGTTATTTCTATTTCACCAGGAAAGTAAGGCTCAGCAAAGTCACACCTGAATGATTAGGTGTCTGAACTTTGCTGTAGGAATTCTAAGGATGACTCTCATTGACTCTCACACTTGTACGAATTCCTCTCCCTTGAGTGTGGGTGGAAGCTGTGAATGTGGGGAGATACCACTCCCATGATTACCTCACCTTATATGGAAAAAAGAGATGATCCCGGTGTGTCCAATCTCATTATGAGCCCCTTTTAAAATCAGAGTTTCCTCCAAATGCTAATAGTGGAAGCCAGAGAGATTCAAAGCATGAAAGGGATTTTATGCAAGAGATGATCTGCATTACTGAGATGAAGGCGGCCAGGTGAGTGCGGCCTCTAGAAGTTAAAAGCAGCCCCAGGCTGACAGCCAACAAGGAAACAGCGACATCAGCCCTACCACTGCAAGGAACTGAATTCTGTCAACAACCTGAATGAGCCTGGAAGCAAATTCTTCCCCAGAGCCTCCAAAAGAGAGCCCAAGCTGCCCAACTCCTTGATCTTGGCCTTGTGAGACCCTAGTTAGAAACCCAGCTAAACCCACCCAAACTTCCTACTTACAGAACCATGAGCCAGCAAATGAGTTTTGTCTTAGGCTGTCTACTGAACGTCCCTGTCAGTTAGGTGCTGCTGTGAGACTGAGTTATGGCCATTAGAATGTGGGCAGAAGTGAAATATGTCACTCCCAGGTCTGGCCCACAAAAATCTCCAACTTATTATCCTTCATTCTCTTTTCTCACCTACTACAGCAATGGAGAGAACTCCGGAGCGTCCTTGGGATTCGTGTTAAAGATGGCAGAACCTTCATCTGCCTATGTCCTCGAATGTGTAGAGCGAGGAAGCTCTAGCAACGAAACTCTTTGGCTGGTAAGTGAACAAGAAATAAATTTCTATTGTGTTTCTGCTATTAGAAACTAACGTGTGTGTGTGTGTGTGTCTGTGTGTGTGTGTGTGTTTACATCATCTAGGGTTATTCTAACTAATATAGAGAAGGTTTTATCTGATCTAAGAACTCAAGGAGAATGATCCAGACATATAAAGACCTGGAAAAAGAGAACTAAGCAGCCAATTCAAAGGTCTGGAAAAATAAGAAGGCTTGCTGTATTTAAACAAACAAATGTAAACAGAAAGAAAACCGATGTAGCACTACAGAAATAAATGGTAGTGGGAGAACGATCTGAAATAAGGCTAAGAAAGTAGATGAGAGCCAGATAAGTGTTGTAAGCCAAGAGAAAGACTTTGGATTTTATTTTAAGATTGGATGTGAACCTGCGGTACAGCAGAGAGACCTCAGCTCTGTGCTCTGTGACCACCTAGATGGGTGGGATGGCGGGGGGAGGTCTGAGAGGGAAGGAATATAGGTATACATATAGCTGATTCACTTCACTGTACAGCAGAAACTAACACAATGTTGTAAAGCAATTATACTCCAATAAAAATAATAATTAAAAAAAAAAGATTGGATGTGAGAGATGAAAGGAGTCCAAGATTCAATCCAGGTTTTTATTTCTGGCAAAAGGGTGAGGAGCATTATTGTTAGTAACACTGATACTAATAGTGTTTATGTTCTCAGTAGTGTTTCTGAGATAGGAAGCTCAGGCAAACGAATGCATTTTATGGGAGGTGGTAGATACAGTGAATTCAGTTTTAGGGAGTTGGAGTAAAATGCCTGGAGCAGGAGGGTCCAATATGTGGATAGAAAAAATGTCCATGGCTTCGGAAGAGTGTCTGAATTGGAGATGAGGACTGAGTCATCACAGAGACATTGTGCAGAGTATTCCAAGAAGAGCCCTGAGATAAACCAACATTTGTGGGTGGAAGGAAAAGAAGAGGCTAACAACCAGAGCTTGAGCAATAAGAGGGAAATTGAGATGGCAGGTGTCACAGACACCAGGAGAAGAATGTTCTGGGATGGAAAAATGATCAACAATCTGTCCAAGTGTCATGAACTGTATGGCCTTTACGGTGGCCCTGAATTGGCTCTACAAGAATTTTGATAGCCCAGCAAGAATGGTTTCAATTGTGTGGTGAAGTCATTGTGGAGTCAATGGAGGGCGAGAGGGTTGAGCTTTGGCCCCCCAAAGGTATGTTCAAGTCCTAACCCCTGTACCTGTGAATGTGACCTTGTTTGGAAGTAAGGTCTTTGCAGATGTGATCGAGTTAAGAGGAAGTCATACTGGATTAGGGTGGGCTCTAAATCCAACATGGCTGGTGTCCTTATAGGATAAGAAAAATCTGGACACAGGGAGGGCCCCATGGAATGAGAGAGGCGGATACTGGAGTGAGACAGTGGCAAGCCACGGAATGTCACGGATTAGCCACTGAACATCACCAATTAGCCACAGAATGCCACCAATTGTAATGACCACCAAAAGCTGGTGTAGGCTAGGAAGAAGCCTTCCTTAGAGTTCTCAAAGGGAGCAGAGCCCTGCTGACACCTCGATTTAGGACTTCTAGCCTCCAGACTATGAGAGAATAAATTTCTGTTGTTTTAGGCATCTGATTTATGGTATTTTGTAATGGTAGCTCTAAGAAATATACAGGAGGTTAGGAGGCAAAGCAAGTGAGCCAGTGGAGGTAGGGAATGTGACTGTGAAGGTGAGAAAGGCAAGGCTAGGACCATAAGTGGGAGATGAAACTCAAAGTCTGTTTTTCCCATGTTTTTTTTCCCTCCACATGTAAGAGTGTTTGAGCCTATCAAATGCTGATGGAAGGAGTTAGTACAGGAAGAGAGAGAAAGATACAGGAAAAGTAAGGCTGAAAGAGAGGTCCTTACAAAGGTAGGAGAAGATGATCTAGAGGGGGAATTAGTCCTCAACAGGGGAATGAACACTCCTTTGTTTCCTAAGAGAAGGAGGGAAACACTGGTTCTAATGTAGGAAGTGTTCCATGACAGCAAACTGAGGAACCCCATCCAAGAGCTTCAATTTGAGGTGAAAAGCCATCATCTGCTGACATTCAGGGAGATCAGAGCTTGAAGAACTGTGGACAATGACTGAAGAACTGGCACTGGCAAATGTGAGACTAGGGAAATAAAGAAAGGTAGAGAGAAAGTATTTAGAAGCCAATTGGAGAACACTAGCTATCAGAATGGCACCCATCTGTATGCTTATCCAATTCTCTTTGGTAGAGCTCAGGAAGCCCCAGTGTGGGTGTCAAAAACACAGACAAATATATTGATCTAGTTTTGGTGGGTTTTCACTTGAATATATTGTAATAATAATGGGGCAAGAAAGTTGAGAGAATTGAAAAGAAAACAATTCAAGCTCTATACTCTGGAGCTACCTCAGAAGGCAAAGAAAGACAGGGTCTAATAAAGCAAAGAGATGGAGGGGTTAAGAAACTGAGAGTTTCAAAGAAGAACCACAGATATGTTCAGTGTGAGTAAATGAGTGAAAGAGCTGGAAAATGGGTGTTTGTAGTTGAATAGTGGAATATGTGGATTTAATGTGTTAGACATGGAGCATTTCTAAGTGATGGCAACATCCAGAGTACCAAAATGAAAGCAATTAACTTAAGAGTGCAATCAAGTTTCCTATAATGAGAAGGTAAAGGATCTGAGAGGCTGAGTTGCCAAAAGATTGTTCCCATGACAGTTGAAACAACACAGGTTGCTGGCAGATTTGGGGTGGAGAAAGAAGAAAGGGGAAAATCTAAGTGCTCAAGTCTTTACTGAATCAGGGAACAAGGGTAAGATGTTAGTAAAGATGATCAAAACAAAGAAAACTTCTACAGCCAAAGAGCATGGGTCTCATGATCAATGAGTATTAAAGGAAGGTAGAAAAGCTGGGATGATGTTTGGTAGGAGAAGCAGAGGATGCCGACCCTGTCCCCTTGATTTCTGCATTACATGGGACATCAAAGACTGATTCACACCTACTTAAAATGGCTGAAGAAGAAATTGCTAGCTTTAGGGGAGGGTCAGTTTTCATTTATTTCAAGAAGATATAATAAATATAACATGAAGAGTATGAAGCCTTCTCTAACCATTTCCCACTGAAATATAATCTCCATGAGGGCAGGGCCTTTGCATCTTTTGTTATCTATTGTATCTTTAATGCTTAGAAAAGTATTGAGTGTCTACATAGTGCATACAAAGTAATATTCACAATAATATTCAATAATATTCAACTAATGAATATTATTATGAGTATTACTTAATAATATTGAGTAAATAAATGACGATTCCAGATAAAAGTGATTATCTCCTTTCTAAATAATTTTTATTACTGTAATGGGATATATCAGTTTTTAAAATGATTTTGAACAGATGCCTTATATTTTCTAATATTTTTTAGGTATTTGGGGAAAGTTTTATAATGCTATTAATCACAGCATCAAATAAATAGAACAGAATTACAGGATGAATTGTGTACTGTCAAAATTCATATGTTGAAATCCTAGCCCCCAGTACTTGAGAACATGACCTTATTTGGAAATAGGGTCAGACTGTCATACTGAGTGAAGTAAGTCAGACAGAGGAAGAGAAATATCATATGATATTCCGCTTATATGAGGAATCTAAAAAAAGATATAAAAGAACTTATTTACAAAACAGAAACAGACTCACAGACTTTGAGAACAAACTTATGATTACCGGGGGGGGGGGTGGCAGAGAGGGATAGTTAGGGAGTTTGGGATTGACATGTACACACTGCTATATTTAAAATGGATAAACAGGAGATTGGTTCAAGACGGCAGAGTAGAAAGATATGCATTCACTCCCTCTTGAGAGAGCACTGGAATCACAACTAACTGTTGAACAATCATCGACAGGAAGACACTGGAACACACCAGAAAAGATACCCCACATCCAAAGACAAAGGAGAAGTCGCAATGAGATGGTGGGAGGGGCAGAGTCACAATAATTATACCACAGAAGTCCACCCACTGGAATGAAGCTTCTGAGCTCCACGTCAGGCTTCCCAACCTGGGGGTCCAGCAACAGGAGGAGGAATTCCCAGAGAATCAGACGGTGAAGGCTAGTTGGGATTTGATTGCACGACTTTGACAGGACTGGGAGAAACAGAGATTCCACTCTTGGAGGGCACATACAAAGTAGTGTGCACATGAGGACTCAGGGGGAAGGAGCAGTAACCCCAGAGGAGACTGAACCAGACCTACCTGCTAGTGTCAGAGAGTCTCCTGCAGAGGCGGGGGGCAGCTTTGGCTCACCATGGGGACAAGAACACTGGCAGCAGAAGTCTTGGGAAGTACTCCTTGGCATGAGCCCTCCCAGAGTCCACCATTAGCCCCACCAAAGAGCCTGTAGGCTCCAGTGCTGGGTCGCCTCAAACCAAACAACCAACAGGGAGGGAACTCAGCCCCACCCATTATCAGACAAGTGGATTAAAGATTTACTGAGCTCTTCCCACCAGAGCAACATCCAGCTCTACCCACCACCAGTCCTTCCCACCAGGAAGCTTGCACAAGTGTCTTAGATAGCTCATCCACCAGAGGGCAGACAGCAGAAGAATGCAGAACTACAGTCCTGCAGCCTGTGGAAAGAAAACCACATTCACAGAAAAAAAGACAAAATGAAATGACAGAGGACTATGTAGCAGATGAAGGAACAAGATAAAATCCCAGAAAAGCAACTAAATGAAGTAGACAGGCAACCTTCCAGAAAAAGAATTCAGAATAATGATAGTGAAGATGATCCAGGACCTTGGAAAAAGAATGGAGGCAAAGATTGAGAAGATGAAAGACACGTTTAACAAAGACCTAGAAGAATTAAAGAACACATAAACATAGATGAACAATACAATAACTGAAATGAAAAATACACTAGAAGGAATCCAAAGCAGAGTAACTGAGGCAGAAGGAAAGATAAGTGACCTGGAAGACAGAATGGTGGAATTCATTGCCATGGAACAGAATAAAGAAAAAAGAATGAAAAGAAATGAAGACAGCCTAAGAGACCTCTGGGACCACATTAAACACACCAACGTTCACATTATACGGGTCCCAGAAGGAGAAGAGAGAGAGAAAGAACCCAAGAAAATATGTGAAGAGATTATAGTTGAAAACTTCCCTAACATGGGAAAGGAAATAGCCACCCAAGTCGAGGAAGCACAGAGCGTCCCAGGCAGGATAAACCCAAGGAGAAACATGCTGAGACACATAGTAAACAAATTGACAAAAATTAAAGACAAAGAAAAATTATTAAAAGCAACAAGGGAAAAACAAAAAAATAACATAAAAGGGAACTCCCATAAGGTTAACAGCTGATTTCTCAGCAGAAACTTTACAAACCAGAAAAGAGTGGCACAATATTTAAAGTGATGAAAGGGAAGAACCTACAACCAAGATTACTCTACTCAGCAAGGATCTCATTCACATTCGATGGAGAAATCAAAAGCTTTACAGACAAGCAAAAGCTAGGACAATTCAGCACCACCAAACCAGCTCTACAACAAATGCTAAAGGAACTTCTCTGAGTGGGAAACACAAGAGAAGCAAAGGACCTACAAAAACAAACCCAAAACAATTAAGAAAATGGTAATAGGAACATACATAATGATAATTACATTAAATATGAAAGGATTAAATGCTCTAGCCAAAAGACACAGGCTTGCTCAATGGATACAAAAACAAAACCCATCTATATGCAGTCTACAAGAGACCCACTTCAGACGTAGGGACACATACAGACTGAAAGTGAGGGGATGGAAAAAGATATTCCATGCAAATGGAAATCAAAAGAAAGCAGGGGTAGCAATACTCATACCAGATAAAATAGACTTTAAAATAAAGAATGTTACAAGAGACAAGGAAGGACACTACATAATGATCAAGGGATCAATCCAAGAAGAAGATATAACAATTATAAATATATATGCACCCAACATAGGAGCACCTCAATACATAAGGCAACTGTTACCAGCTATAAAAGAGGAAACAGACAGTAACACAGTAATAGTGGGGGTCTTTAGCACCTCACTTACACCAATGGACAGCTCATCCAGACTGAAAAGTAATAAGGAAACACAAGCTTTAAATGACACAATAGACCAGATGGATTTAGTTGATATTCATAGGACATTCCATCTGAAAACAGCAGATCACACTCTCTTCTCAAGTGCACACAGAACATTCTCTAGGATAGATCACATCTTGGGTCACAAATCAAGCCTTGGTAAATTTAAGAAAATTGAAATCATATCAAGCATCTTTTCTGACCACAATTCTGTGAGATTAGAAATAAATTACAGGGAAAAAAAGTAAAAATCACAAACACATGGATGCTAAACAATACATTACTAAATAACCAATATGTCACTGAAGAAATCAAACAGGAGATAAAAAAATACCTAGAGACAAATGACAACGAAGACACGATGATCCAAAACATATGGGATGCAGCAAAAGCAGTTCTAAGAGGGAAATTTGTAGCAATACAATCCTACCTCAAGAAACAAGAAAAATCTCAAATAAACAATCTAAGCTTATACCTAAAGGAACTAGAGAACGAAGAACAAACAAAACCCAAAGTTAGTAGAAGGGAAGACATAATAAAGATCAGAGCAGAAATAAATGAAATAGAAACAAAGAAAACAATAGCAAAGATGAATAAAACTAAAAGCTGGTTTTTTGAGAAGATAAACAAGATTAATAAACCTTTAGCCAGATTCACCAAGAAAAAGAGGGAGAGGACTCAAATCAATAAAATTAGAAATGAAAACGGAGAAGTTACAAGGGAAACTGCAGAAATACAAAGCATCCTAAGAGACTGCTACAAGCAACTCTATGCCAATAAAATGGAAAACCTGGAAGAAATGGACAAATTCTTAGAAAGGTATAACCTTCCAAGACTGAACCAGGAAGAAAGAGAAAAAATGAACAGACCAATCACAAGTAATGAAAATGAAACTGTGGTTAAAAATCTTCCAACAAACAAAAGTCCAGGACCAGATGGCTTCACAGGTGAATTCTATCAAACATTTGACAAGAGCTAACACCCATTCTTCTCAAACTCTTCCAAAAATTGCAGAGGAAGGAACACTCCCAAATTCATTCTCCAAGGCCACCATCACCCTGACACCAAAACCAGACAAAGATACTACAAAAAAAAAGAAAATTACAGACCAATATCACTGATGAATATAGATGCAAAAATCCTCAATAAAATACTAGCAAAGAGATTCCAACAACACATTAAAAGGATCATACACCACGATCAAGTGGGATTTATCCCACGGATGCAAGGATTCTTCAATATATGCAAATCAATCAATGTGATACACCATATTAACAAACTGAAGAAGAAAAACCATGTGATGATCTCAATAGATGCATAAAAAGCTTTTGACAAAATTCACCACCCATTTATGATAAAACTCTCCAGAAAGTGGGCATCGAGAGAACGTACCTCAACATAATAAAGGCCATATACGACAAACCCACAGCCAACATCGTTCTCAATGGGGAAAAACTGAAAGCACTTCCTCTAAGATCCGGAAAAAGACAAGGATGTCTACTCCCACCACTATTATTCAACATAGTTTTGGAAGTCCTAGCCATGGCAAAGAGAAAAGAAAAAAGAAATAAAAGGAATACAAATTGGAAAAGAAGAAGTAAAACTGTCAGTCTTTGCAGATGACATGATACTATACATAGAGGATCCTAAAGATGCCACCAGAAAACTACTAGAGCTAATCAGTGAATCTGGTAAAGTTTCAGGATACAAAATTAGTACACAGAAATCTCTGGCACTCCTACACACTAACAATGAAAAATCAGAAAGAGAAATTAAGGAAACGATCCCATTCACCATTGCAACATAAAGAATAAAATATCTAGGAATAAACCTACCTAAGGAGGTAAAAGACCTGTACTCAGAAAAGTATAAGACACTGATGAAAGAAATCAAAGATGACACAAACAGATGGAGAGATATACCATGTTCTTGGATTAGAAGAATCAATATTGTGAAAATGACTCTACTACCCAAAGCAATCTACAGATTCAATACAATCCCTATCAAATTACCAATGGCATTTTTTACAGAACTAGATAAAAAAAAATCTTAAAATTTGTATGGAGACACAAAAGACCCCAAATAGCCAAAGCAATATTGAGGGGGAAAAAAAATGGAGCTGGAGGAATCAGACTCCCTGACTTCCAACTATACTACAAAGTTGCAGTAATCAAGATAGTATGGTACTGGCACAAAAAACATAAATATAGATCAATGGAACAGGATAGAAAGCTCAGAGATAAACCCATGCACGTATGGTCAACTAATCTATGACAAAGGAGGCAAGGATATACGATGGAGAAAAGACAGCCTCCTCAATAAGTGGTGCTGGGAAAACTGGAGAGCTACATGTAAAAGAATGAAATTAGAACACTCCCTAACACCATACACAAAAATAAACTCAAAACAGACTAAAGACCTAAATAAAATCAAAACGGATTAAAGACACTATAAAACTCTTAGAGGAAAACATAGGAAGAACACTCTTTGACATAAACCACAGCAAGATTTTTTTGACCCACCTCCCAGAGTAATGGAAATGAAAACAAAAATAAACAAATGGGACCTAATGAAACTTAAAAGTTTTTGCATAGCAAAGGACACTATAAACAAGACGAAAAAAGAACCCTCAGAATGGGAGAATAATTTGCAAACGAATCAATGGACAAAGGATTAATCTCCAAAATATATAAACACCTTATGCAACTCAATATCACAAAAACAAACAACCCAATCAACAAATGGACAGAAGACCTGAATAGACATCTCTCCAAAGAAGACATACAGATGGCCAATAGTTCCATGAAAAGGTGCTCAACATCACTATTTATTAGTGAGATGCAGACCAAAACTACAATTTGGTATTACCTCACACTGGTTAGAATGGGCATCATCAGAAAATGTGCAAACAACAAATGCTGGAGAGGGTGTGGAGAAAAGGGAACCCTCTTGCACTGCTGGTGGGAATGTAAATTGATACAGCCACTGTGGAGAACAGTATGGAGGTTCCTTAAAAAACTAAAAATAGAATTACCATATGACCAAGCCATCCCACTACTGGGCATATACCCAGAGAAAACCATAATTCAAAAAGACACTTGCACCCCCAATGTTCATTGCAGCACTATTTACAATAGCCAGGTCATGGAAGCAGCCTAAATGTCCATCGACAGACGAATGGATAAAGAAGATGTGGTACATGTATACAATGTAATATTACTCAGCCATAAAATGGAACAAAACTGGATCATTTGTAGCAGTGTGGATGGACCTAGAGACTATCATACAGAGTGAAATAAGTGAGAAAGAGAAAAACAAATATCATATATTAACGCATATATGTGGAATCTAGAAAAATGGTACAGATGAACCAGTTTGCAAGGCAGAAATAGAGACACAGATGTAGAGAACAAACGTGTGGACACCAAGGGGGGAAAGCAGGTGTGGGGGGTGATGGTGTCATGAATTGGGAGATTGGGATTGACATATATACACTAATATGTATGAAATAGATAATAAGAACCTGCTGTATAAAAAAATAAAATAAAATTCAAAAAAATAAAATCGATAACCAACAAGGACCTACCGTATAGTACAGGGAACTTGGTTCAGTATTCTGTAACAACTTAACTGGGAAAAGAATTTGAAAAAGAATAGACACATGTATTTGTATAACTGAATCACTTTGTTGTACACCTGAAACTAACAACATTGTTAATCAACTATACTCCAACATAAAAGTTAAAAAGAAAAAGATGAAGTCATCAGGGTGGCCCCTAATCCAATATGACTTGCGTTCTTATAAAAAGGGGAAATTTCCACACAGGCAGCACACAAGGAGAAGGCCATGTAAAGAGGAAGGCAGAGATCAGGGAGATGCTTCTACAAGTCACAGAACACCAAAGATTGCCAGCAAACCACCAGAAGCTAGGGGAGAGGCATGACACAGATTCTCCCTTACAGCCCCTAGAAGGGACCAACCCTCACCAACACATTGATACGGGACTTCTAGCCTCTAGAACCGTGAGACAATCAATTTCTGTTGTTTAATCCACCTCACGATACTCTGTTCTAGCAGCCCTAGCAAATTTATACAAGTAGTTTAGCCAAAACAGAATTCACTACATATTGGATAATTAAATGAAAAATTCTAGGAAGCTACAGGAACAGCCTACCTCATTAAAACTGTTTACCACATTTAGCATATTAATTACTTCTGAATTATGCATTGGTGTTTGTTGTCATTTACTTTAAAGTATTAATTTACTGATTCTCAGTGTTCGTCAATTTAATTCAATTCATTTCAACTCAATCCAATAAGAGATTATTAGAGGCCAATTGGGTTCTTATTCCTAGGCTACCTACTATAGTGATCATGAACATAAATAACATGATAACTGTACTCAATGCACCTACACTGTTATTTGGAATCGAGATTTATCACCTTTAAAATAAGTTAATACTGGAACCTGTGCTCCGCAACGGGAGAGGCCACAACAGTGAGAGGCCCGCGTACTGTAAAATAAGTTAATATTGCAAGACAGAATGTATTCAAGTGACAAATTTGGAGGAAAATGATAAGAATCTGTGGATCAAAGGAAGATGTGGGAATTGAGCTAGATCATCGTATATGGGTAACATTTTAATGGGGGTAGATCATGCTAGAGGTATGGAGAATACCACACTTGATACTGGCTAGAAGGAAATGAGTAAGGTGATCTACCTGATTAAATATCAAAGTAAAGAGTAGAGAGAACTAACAGATAAGTACTGATAGGTGAATGCAATCAGATTCCTGAAATATCCATTGTACCAATTTTATTATATATATTAAAATTGGGAAAAATACTACAAAAATTCAGATGATATCCAAACCGTAGTAAATTTAAAAGATAAAAAGACCCCTTCAAAAAAAAGAAAGAAAACACTAGAATCCTATTACTGGGAGATAAGCACTGTTAAGACTTTGGTGTATATCCCTAGACATACATATTCATATACGTATGTATTCACATCCATGTATACATACACATGTGTACACACATATATTTTACTAAAATAGATTCACATATTACGTGCTGTTGAAGTGTTTGTTTTTAACACATTTCCACATTACTAAATATTCTTCTACAGCATCCTGAGGTGTATGGCCACACAATATTCCATTAGTGGACACTTAGAAGTTTTCTGCTGGTGAACACAGGCCAGTGATTCCATGTGCTAAGTTCTAACTTCATAGATGAAGCTTCTCTATAGTTAGTTCCCAGTTCTGGACTTGGAGAAGGAGGTAGATGGTTCATTTTACAAATATTCCAATGGCTTTCTGGAAGGTAGCACTATAACAGCTGACACTATAACTGTCATAGCAACAGTTTGGAGGTCAGAGGGTTCAGGATATATGTGCAGGAATACAAAGGATTGTTCTACTGATTCACTCTCCCTCCTCCATTCTCCAAAAGAAACCAGTGAAGAAAGAACACACTGATTCCATTCATATTAAATACAAAACAGCAAAACAAAACAAAAAATCTATGCTAAATGATCAGGAAAGCAGTCACCTGAGTCAAGAGATAAGACATGAGGGGAAAAACGGGGGGCCTCTAGGGTGCCAATCATGTTCTGTGTCTTGATCTGGGCACTGGTTCCATAGATGTGTTCAGTTTGAGAATATTCATCAAGCTGTATACTTAAGATATGTTTTTGGTGTGAATTTATCATTCAATTAAGAAGCTTTAAGAAATAAATGTAAAATAATGGCAGTTCTTAATGCTCAAAGTAGCAGGCAGGTCCTATTTGTAAAGCTCTCCATGGAAGTAAGCATTCGTAAGTCAGACAGAGAAAGAGAAATATCACATGATATCGCTTGTATGTGGAATCTAAAAAGAAATGATGCAAATGAACGTCTTTACAAAAGAGAAACGGACTCACAGACTTAGAGAATGAACTTATGGTTCCCGGGCGGGGAGGGTAGAGGGAAGGGATACTCAGGGAGTTTGGGATTGACATGTACACACTGCTATATTTAAAAAGGATAACCAACAAGGACCTACGGTATAGCACAGGGAACTCTGCTCAATGTTATGTGGCAGTCTGGATGGGAGGTGGGGTCTGGGGGAGAACGGATACATGTAGATGCATGGCTGAGTCCCTCTGCTGTGCACCTGAAACTATCGCAACATTGTTAATCGGCTATACTCCAATATAAAATAATGTTTTTTTTTTAAAGAAGACATTCCATCACCTTTTTCAGGATTTAACTCCACTACTTTTCTAACTGGATCTGATTCCCACTATTCTTCTGAAATCCCTTCAAACAGAGAGCCTTTTCCTACCATTTAAGAGTATATAATATTCATCAATTAGGTTAACAGATCACAGGTAATATTTGGGTACAGATCTTAAAATATAAATTTAAACATATTTAAGTTCTTCACATACTTGTGCACTGGAGAAGCATCTTAAAGTAAGAATGACACTTTGGTTGTATTGTTTACAACCACAACTGATATTTAAACATTCTGTACGAGTCATTTCACTTCACTTCACCCTTTGTTAGTAAGTGAACAGGGCTTTTTAAAGTAAAGCATCCATTGTTTGTTAACCCAAGGATCAGGGCTGTGGCTAAACCTCAAGCAACTCTTCTGGAGTCTTTGATCACAGAGTTAGCAGCTTAGTAACTTGGCCTCTGAAGGCTTTCACTTCTTTCCATTATCTGGACTTTTTTTCTTGTATCCTCAAGGTTTCTTAGACTTTGTATAATTTAACGCTATATGTCAGTGACATCAAAAGGGCACAAAGTATGAATTAGTTTGTAATAAGAAGGTACCATCACTCATAGATGAGATCACTGCCTTACCTGAAAACCCTCACATGCTCTTATTAATACTTTGCCTTATGGGTTAGAACACAAGCATGTTAACAGTATTCCCCTCAGTAACATTACTTCATGTAAGAAGAGTGATTTAGAATCACTGCATGGTGGTATTCAAAAATGCAAAATGAAAGAAAATATCAAGGTTAAAGTGAAGTTTTGTTTTGCTAAGAAAAGATGTTTTGTAAGCCATCAGTGTGAATGAATATAATTTAGCTCAAATTTGTAGAGTGTTGATAAGGTTTCTTATAATGCTTGGTTAGAAGTACCTAACCTTTGAACACTTTCCTTTATTGTGCCATAAGCAATACAGCTTCTTCTATCATAAATGTCTCATCGTAAGACTTAAGTGTTTGGAAGTTTCAAGATGAACATTTCTATTTTGCTGTTTATACATGGTTCTTTCTGACCTTGGCAAATAAGACCAAAAAAAAAATTTTTAGCACTTTTAGTGGTTAAAGATATAAATACTTACTGTCTATGTGACTTTACCAGAAATTCATCTGCTTTTCCTCTCTGTCTCTCTCTGCCTCTGCCTTTGTCTTTCTATCTGTCTGTCTCTCTCTCATACTCACACTCTCACACACACACACACACACACACACACACACACACTCCTTATATCACTATTATCCTTGTCTTACTGGCTCAGTCTTAGTGATAGAATCTCAGGTCCTAATGGTGATGGGAAGATGCCACCAATGGCGCTAGAAATCAGTCACTCTTATTCAATCATAAGACTACTATAGATTTATGAGATAATACACTTGAAAATGTTCTTGTTTTAAGGTTTGGTGTCAGATATAATTTTTAGGGAATCCCTTTTGACATCTCCCCCTTTGAAATTTTCGTATTCGTAAGCAGCAAAGGTATAGGTTGGGTTAACTAAGAACCATTTACATAGTAAGAAAAGAGTTGTCCTGGGGGATCCCTATTCTTCACTGGTCAGCACAACTCACGTAAACCTCCTTGTCATGCTCGTAGTATACTTCTTCAGGTTACCACCATCTTGCTATCCTTGCTTCCAAAAACTTTGTAGGCTTCTGTGAACTATCTCACGAACTTCTTAAAGATTGCCAGTTTCTAGTAGGGTGCTCATTTAAAATGAGAATGATCTGGTTGGCTACAGTTTGGATGGTCATCATCAATCAGGAATCTACCTAGCCTGAACTTTGAAACAATCCCAGTATGTTGTGAACAGACTCACAAAAGGTTTCTTTTTTCCTCCCCCTTTATGAACATACGGTATGCACACATCTTAAGCGGCACCACAATAGCTCTGCTGGTGATATCAATATAGGTCCTTCAATCTTTCAATAATGTTTTTAATCATAAGCTTTAAAGCACAATTGTTTTTACCTTGAAATTCTTAAAAATCTGTTACGAGACAGAAATAAGAGATTAATGGAGATCTTGCAAAAAAAGATAAATGACACCACCAGAATACCACAAAACTGGGGGGAAAATTAATTGAACGTATACTTTTGATAAATATTTATTTTTTGCAGGAGAAAAATGCATACTAGTTTAAGCTGTCATTATACTAACCTACAGCCTATTTTTCATATTATTAGTAATACATAATGTGGTAGTTTATATTCAAAAATAAAACTAGAATGTATATACCTCATGTATTTATCCAGAAATACCCCAAGGTTACTATGGTTACGAAAAATCCATTACCTTTGAATACAGAATGAAAAAGTTTGACTTCAAGTGCGTGCTATTTATTATAGCGAACATCAACAGCCTTCGTGAGGTTCTCTAACTGGATTCATTTTTCAGTGTCATAACTGACCCACCATTTTACTAGCTTATGGCCTATGCAAGGCAAAAATTTGAACTGTATGCATTTTTAAATATATTTTGTACTAACTCAAGGTGCAGCACTGCCTTTGACTTTTAATGCTTCATATTTAAGAGGAAGAAGAAAACCATTCCAGCCACCTAGATGCTAAGTGGCTTTTGAATTGAAATGCATTTACTTTGACCTGTATCCACCATGGAGGCAAGATCCATTTTTTTACGCATAACGGAAAAACGTTTGTTCTATGTGGAAACTTAAAAGGAAGCTATGAATAAATGGAGTAGGAGTGAGAAAAGAAAGGTTGACACCTTGAATATTTAGGAGGGGACATTAAGCCAAGTCATTAAGGAAGTTTTTGATGGTGTAGAAGACAAAGAACTGTAACTAGTGCAGGTGACTGTAGCCAGGAAAAACAGGGTATGAAACACAGCTCTTAAAGTAGTTTCAAACTGAATCCTTACCCCTATTAAACTTTTGCTCAACCATACTATGATCAGCTGAATCAAATATAAATCGCTAATCATCATACAAAAGTATGCAGTAAACTAGTAGCTAAACATTCAAATAAAAATAATATTTTCAGGTTGTAAAACTGTCAAAGATGTAAGGATGTAACATTCACTGTTTATGAACTCTTCTGGAAAACAATGCAAAAATGTATATCAAGTATTCTGAAAAAGTTTGCTACTTTGATTTAGCTATTCCCCATTTAGAGATATAGCAAACAAACATTTATGTACAGTAATATTTATCACAAAATATTTAAAATGAGATAAATTAGAAATTTTGAATTTTTAAGTGGTTAAATGCATTAATGTACATTCATAAGATGGAATATAACATTATTAAAATATTTCAAGATACTTTTAGAAAAATCCTTGTGGTGTGAGATATATTCATAATAAGGGAATATGCAAGGATTCCAAATTATACATTATGGCTCAATTTTGTTAAAATGAATAAAGTGCTGGAAGGAATTACATCAAATACTAAGAGTTTCTATCTGTAAGGGGGGATTATCAGGTATTAGATATCTGCATATTTTAAATTATCTTCAGTAAGCATATGTTACTTTTATAACTAAAAAATGCTATCAATTATTTCTCTAATAGTAGACTATATCTTTCATTTCTCAATCTCTCTATGAATTGACATTTTAGCACTGGAGAGATCCATTTCATTGACCCTAAACTCTTGCTATTACTGACAGCACCAGCTAGAATAGAATAGAACAGAACAGAACAGAACAGAACAGAATAGAATAGAATAGAATAGAATAGAATTGAATAGAATAGAAGTTCTATCCACAAGCTACTCAGAATGGAAAGGACATTATGCCACAAATATCCTGGCACAAAGACAAGCAACGAGTACCAATAGCATCGTGGATACATTTTATGATGAAAAGGGGCAGGATTTAAAGTGTCTTTAGAGGCTAAAGTGAGACCCAATGCTAGAGCAGTTTTCTCCATCAGTTTTCTCTGGGCTGACTTCAACCAGCCAGATTCCCCTTCCCATTCTTCTTTTCTGTGATTCCTAGTGGACAGGTGAATTCTGAAGACATAAATGACCTAAATGTAATGTATATCGCAGATACAAAATCTCGAAAGAGTTGAAAGAGATCTAAAAGACCATTTTATTTAACCTGCATGCCATTGGAGAATCTCAAGAAAAGTGGACATTCAGAAAACACTCACTTTTGGGTGCTGTTACAAACTGAATTGTGTTCTCCAAAATTTACATGTTGAAGCCTTAACCCCCAATGCGACTACATTTGGAGATAGGGCTTTTTTTAAATTCAATTTTTATTTTATACTGGAGTATAGTTGATTTACAGAGATAGGGCTTTTAAAGAGGTGATGAAGGTTAACTGAGGTTACAGGGATAGGGCCCTAATCCAATGGTTCTGATGCCCCTAAAGGAAGAGGAAGAGACAGCAGGGGTGTACACATAAGAAACACCTTGTGAGGATGCAGGGAGAAAGTGGCTGTCTGCAAGTCAAGGAGAGAGGTCCCAAGAGAAACCAAACCTGCCAACACCTTGATCTTGGACTTCTAGCCTCCAGAACTATGAGAAATAAATTTCCGTTGTTTAAGCCATCCAGTCTGTGGTATTTGGGTACGGCAGCCCTAGAAGATTAACGTAGGTGCTCTGGGGTTTGTAATCAAGCTTCCATATCCCTTTCAGAGTTGTTGTGAGGAATAATAAAATGTGTTCAATAAGTAGCATGTGTAGAGATGAAATGTGTGGACTTTGAGGCCAGAGAGACCCAGATTTGAATCAGTTTTTCCAATTACCGACTAGGATTTCTTGGCATCTCTGGGCCTCAGCTATGCTGGCTATGACACTTGAATCATCACGTACAACTCTGAACCCCATCGTAACGTTTTTGGCTTAGCTCCTCTCCTTAGTGACCAATACTGTATTCCTTCTGTACTTCATATCTTCTGTCATTTGGAGATAAAAGCAACAGGAAGTATAGTTGCCTTTGAGATGCCAAGGAGGACATAGGAAAAAATGTTATGAGTCTTATCAGAGAAATAATCTTTAAAAATCTACCTGAAGGATGAACACCACCAAAGAAACCATTATCACTGTAGTTAGAGAAGATGGTTAAGGACTCTATAAAAATATTCCACTTTCTTTACATTATATTTGGGGCATCTCTTATACTATGCTAACATTTGCCATGATCTTTCAATGCAGATACTATAGTCACAGGGGTCTGTTAAGGATTTGAGTCAATGGAATACAGAATTAGTTTCATTTTTTAGGTGGCATGAGAAATCAGTGTGAATTCTAGCCTCCTCTCCTCCCCACCCTTTTCTTTTTCTGGCTTTGGAGTGTCACCTCATGGGGCATTCTGCACATTTTGGAAATCTTCAAGGTCCACACTTTTTTTTTGGGCGAGAGGGGTGGTACGCGGGCCTCTCACTGCTGTGGCCTCTCCCGTTGCGGAGCACAGGCTCCAGACGCGCAGGCTCAGTGGCCATGGCTCACGGGCCCAGCTGCTCTGCGGCATGTGGGATCTTCCCGGACCGGGGCACGAAGCCACGTCCCCTGTGTCGGCAGGCGGACTGTCAACCACTGCGCCACCAGGGAAGCCCAAGGGGTAATCTATTTTTAGTTTTAGTATTTATTTTTTAGTTTAGTTCTCTCTACTAAGTTTACTAAGAACATGCTAGGTGTTTTTCTAGTTCTAGTTCCCTTCAAAATCCTGAAAATTGCAGTTAATTCTATTTTACTGTTTCAGAAACTAAGTCTCAGAAGTTAAATAACTTGTTTTAAGACCGCATACTCATCATTAGTCAGAATACTTGAGATGGTATCAAAGTCTACCTCTCACAGGCTGTGTGGCCTGAAGGAAGTTGCTTAACCTTTCTGTGCCTCAATTTCCTCATTTGTAAAATGGGGGTAATGATAACACCTACCTCACTGAATAAGTATTACAGAATTCTATCCAACCATGATGAATGAAATACAGAAGTAATAGTTCTTGCGCTTTGAGGCCTCTCAGACTAGAGAGGATACAAAAAATATGAATTCAGAGAACTCAATTAGATGAATGCCATAGCCCTGTGCCAATATGCCTCATTCCTGCATCTTTATGTGTTGCCATGAAATCATGAGCATCAAGGGGCTGAGGGGAGGTGGTGTCTGGCTGGTTCTCTGTTACAACCTTAGTACCTGGCATTAATGTGAAGGAGTGAATACCTAAACAATTAATCCTGTCTCTGACGCTAACCTGTTACGACCTTTCATGAAGAATTTAAACTCTCTAAGGCCTCAGTTTTTCATCAATCAATATTTGATTAATGATGTCTCACCTACTAGTCACATATAATATCTAAAATATCATAAAATATATAACCACTATTACCATACAAATGTAAACACCATTCAGGCACCAGACAACGTACATAATACAGGCCTCGTGTTTCACAAGGTTTCCAACAATTCACTTTTCTTAAGTGTCATGACACCTTATAATATGATCTAGGCAGATATCCTATGTTTCTCCCCAAATGGTCTCAAATTCAAACCACACTGAGTCACACTTCTGAGTCTTAAGCTTATTCCACATTCATGAGGATTTTAAAGTGGTTAATTCATGTGCCAGTGGCATTTGTTTGAAATGACATCATCTCCTCAATTGGACTGACATGGCATCAACGGAACTGAAATGACATCACAGTACTGCGAGCACGGCTGGGGAGCACACGGGGTCCCAGCTTCAATCTTGTGATCAGTTAGAGGCAGAGGAGTCATATGCTGAGCTGTCTCTGTTGATATTATACATTTCCAAACCCCCCTCTGCACCTGGGCAAAGGTATATTAGTAGAAGGATTCAGGTAAGGAGTGGTGGGACAATGGTAGAGAACATGCAGTAAGACAGCCTTGGGGGAGGGGGAAGGGAGCCAGCGTGAGCCCTTTTCCATTTTTCCAGCTTTGACTTCACTGTAAGTGTAATGTAACCACAAAAGTCATGGAATTCTAATGATTTAACAGGAGACAAAACTAAGTAACCCAACTTTCGAAACTGCATTCTCAGATAACTATTTTATATATATATTATATATATATGTATATATAATATATATATACTATATATACTATATATACTGAAATATATATATTAATTTGTAAGTATATATAATATATACTAATATATAGTCTTTAATATAGACTATAACTATTTACTGATACCTATAGAAGTCTTACCTGTGACTGTGTAGTTCTCTCCATTGCCTGAATAGATTAGTATCCCATCCATATATAAGGAGTACTGAGTTATAATACCATTTGCCTTTTTGGGTGGATTCCAGGAGAGTAACAAAGAATTGGGAAGGGATTTGGCTACTGGTGGCTGAACCTCTTGTGGTGCTGTGGGAAAAATTAAAAAGATATATAGAGTCTAATTTTAGTTTACTTTTCTAATTCAAACTTTTCACACCCAAACCAATAAATCATGGAATAAGCCAGAAATCCCATGCATGGAAATGTTCCTGATTCGTGGGCAGCTTGTCAGTAATTGCTTTAGGAACAGTACTAAATACCTGTCCTGAATTTATGAGAATTTGCCTCAATGATGGACGGGGAGTATTTACACTGGTTTGCTTCACTGATGCTTGTGTTACTTCATCACAAGTATTATTAACCCATAATCCCTACTTGGGCTGTGCCTTTTAAAGCAAATTAGACAGAATCCCTACCCTTGAGGAGCTTTTGATCTAAGATAGGCAATGCTAGGGAGAACGGTTCATAATCGATATAAAAAGACCTATATGTAGCCATAGAAATAGCCAGAAGATACAGAATTAATTACGTATGAAAATTACAACGTATGTGAGGGTTTTTTTTAGTAAAGGGGGCCTGTTCATTTTCTGTAATGGTCAATGAACTGGAGTCACAGGAACTAAAAAAACTTTTAGAAATTGATCCTAAACATACCTATCGTTCAGTAAATTAGTAATAAATTTAAGGAAAAACTAGAAATTGGGAAATCCTGAAATAATGGAAAGAAAATGGTGAACTGAATGAGCAAGAATCCCTCTGGGGTTGAGCTGTGAAGTAGGTTTGGAGGGTACCAGGCAAGACATGGACAGAGGGGAGAAAAGAGTGAGATACAGGACAATCTGTGCCATCTGGAAGTTGGTGGAAGTAACTGGAAAAGGGAATAATGATATATGCCTCAGCAGAAGCAAAGACACAATAAGAAAGATGGAGAGAACATTGAGAAAACACGGAAGATGGGTCACCAATGCTGTAGCCCAGGTGAGGGTGGTCTGGTGAGGTCAGGTGCAAGGCATGAAGAACAAATTGTCACAAGAAGGAGTTTACAAACTCTTGTTTTCTGTCCTGGTTTCATCAGATGAGCCCCATTGTCTTCTTTTTTTTTTTTTTTGGCCACCTGGTGTGGCATGCGGGATCTTAGTTCCCTGATCAGGGATAGAACCTGTGCCCCCTGCACTGGGAGCGCGGAGTGTTAACCACTGAACTGCCAGGGGAGTGCCTCCATTGTCTTTCTTTACACATTTTCTGTGCGAGTGGTACTTGCTTTAAGGATTTAAAAGAAGGAAGGGGGAAGAAGAGGAAGTGGGTAAGGGCAGGTGGAGGGATAGTGAAAAAGAAAGAGACTGGCAGACTCTTTTTCCCTAAAGATCAAGGTTTTAAGTCTCCTGAATCACTTTACAACTAGACAGTAAGAGAAATATGTTAATGCCTCTCATCCAGGAGGGAGAAATACGAAGTACCAACGCTTTAAATGTTTTGAGAGCTGTTATTTCTTGAAGAGATGCATTCTGACGCTCGAGCAAAGCTTTCGCTTTAGAGTGCTAAAATATTTTCTCTTTCCCACTGCCTTCCTAAATGTATGCTTTCTGAAACATTGATTTATGCCAACAGTTTGTAAGTTCCAGGTACAACAAAAGTGCGACTTGAGGCGGAAGGAAGCAGGTCGTGATTAATAATGCCTCGATCGGCGTTTGGAGGTTCTATCACACTGAAATAATTGTTGCTCACGCTGGGGTTTAGCAGTTAAGAGAGACCATGGAAATCAACCGTTGGATTCTCAATTTCATACTGTGCCATACAATCAATTCTTTTTAGTCAGACTGTCTCTAGATTTACTTCTGAGCCATAGTAAAATGAGGAAGCTTTCATTAATCTTTCAGATGCTTCATATTAATGACAAGGCTCTTGCATGAACAATGTAACAGCAATTAAAAAGCCCATTAATCTGCATTACAGCTATTAAAGATGCATGTCATTAAAGGGTATGGAGTTTGATTCATTTTCGCTCCCCCCCAAAAAATGGAGCAATTATGGCCTGGCAATGCACTTTGTCATCAAATTAGGTTGGGGTTTTGTAGCAAATGGCCTTGCAGCATTTAGCTCTTCTCCTGTTTTATTATTCATGACTGAAATGTGGAAGTCAAGACCTTTGAAATTACTTTACCTTCTTGTGGAGTAGAGACGTTCAGTGCATGCGAGCTCTCGGTACAGCCAGCCAAAGTGCAAGCAGCTAGGGTTACTGCATAGTTTTTGAAGGGTAGCAAGCCTGTCAATATGCCTGTAATAAAAGGGGACAAAAAGAGGTTTGCATGTTTACCAGAAGAAGCTATACAGAGTATTGTGTGTGTGTGTGTGTGTGTGTGTGTGTGTGTGTGTGTGTGAGAGAGAGAGAGAGAGAGAAAGGGGGGTAGACATAGAGATGTAGAAAACAAAAACATATGCTCCTTTACTTCATTTTCCTGCCTGTGTGCTGATTGCAGAATGGTGTGACTAGCAAGAAAAAATTTAGAAAGAAACAGATATCGTCTATTAACACATGTATGTGGAATCTGAAAAAACTGGTATAGACGATCTTATTTACAAAGCAGAAATAGAGACACAGACGTAGAGAACAAACATATGGATAGCAAGGGGGAAAGGTGGAGGGTGGGAGGAATTGGGATGGACATATATACACTATTGATACTATGTATAAAATAGATAACTAATGAGAACCTACTGTATAGCACAGAACTTTACTCAGTGCTCTGTGGTGACCTAAGTGGGAAGGAAATCCAAAAAAAGAGGGTATATATGAATACGTATGGCTGATTCACTTTACTGCACAGTAGAAACTAACACAACGTTGTAAAGCAGCTATACTCCAATAAAAATTAAAAAAAAACAGAGAGAGAGACCTGCTTATTGTTAAGACAGCTCTAAATAGCATTTTCCCAAATGTGCTTCTCGGACGCTAATGCCCCTGAGATGTTTCCCCGGTAGAAATGGGGGATTCCACATGTCGTTCGTAAAGCAGAGCCCAGTGTACCGGATAGTGAAGACGGCCATCATCCCATTTCAGGATACTAGACCTCCTGCAGAAACAAAACTATCTCATTTTCTTTTACCTCACATTTTTCAACCTTATTTAACTAGAGAGTCCTTCTTATGCGACATCTATTAACACACATTAGGAGAGGCTACTCCCAAGAGTTACTTCATTATTTTAACGGTAGGGTACACGTATACAAACTATTTATTCACGTTGCAGCTAACAAATATGCAAATCAACATAGTTGAACAATTAGCCAATTAAATAATTATGCTTTTGTACTTCTTGCAAAATTATTAGTTTGTTTAATTAAGACACCTGTCTTAAACAGAAGCACTGCCCACGGAAGTGTTGAATTAACCTGACTTGGTGGTGGATATGTAAGATTTGTTCCGCAATTTAAGGTGCCTGCAGAAACTAAAACACATTTTGTTTACTGGTTTTTATAATCAAGGCAGAGGCTCTTTCTTTAGTTAATCCCATGAATTAAAGAAGTATCAAAAATATAATTTGTGTATTTGCTCACCATTGTTTTCTGTTGCAGGTTTTAGAGCTGTTTTAATCCCTAATCACATAGACTGTCATCGTTCTTATAAAAAGATGGTCTTACTCGTAGTATCCCTTTGTTGAGTAAACCTTGATTGTTTTAATGAACTGGCATTGATGACAGCTTGCATCATTCAACAACAAATTTTAAAATACATGTTTGCCTATTCCCTTTCCCCAGGAGAAAGGATAAAATATTAAAAGAGCAAAGATCAGGATGAAGCAAAGACCGCAGCCCTTGTTTGCTTTGGCCCTTCTCACTTGCCCTCAGTTCCCAGTGCTGCCTGCAAGTCTCTATTCTAGCAGCTCCCCCAAGCATCCCCCTGGGCTACCCAACCCTCTCGGCTGCACTTGGCACCAGCATCTTAGCCCGCGGCCAAAGAAGACAGCAAGCCAATGAACTAACACACATACACGCTGGACCATCTCATGCCAAATGCAGCTCTAATTTCAAAACGCCTTCATGTTGTCACCTTCTGCTTTCCCTCACTCCTGCCACTGTGACTGTCATTTCCTCTTGAATCTCGCAGATCATGACCCACATTCTGAGCTCACTTTTTAAAAAGAGGTTATTTCTCCTTCCACTAAAAGTCTTAAAGGAAAGCTTACGGCATCACGTATGCATCTTCATCATGTAGTGATGTCGTGGTTAAGAGCAAAGATGCTCGCGCCAGATTGCTCGGGTCCAGATGCCAATTCTACTACTGATTTGTAGTATGGGTCTGGGCAAGTTGCTCAGACCTCTGTGCCTTAGTTTCCTCATCTGTAAACAGATAATGATCATATCTATCTCGAAGAAGAGGCCTCACAGGGATAATATAGTATCATGGGGATATGAGATGGGGATACTACCGTATTCACCTCGAAGTGTTACTATCAAGATTAAATGAGTTTGGGACTATAACATGCTCAATGCAGAGCTGTGTAAGGGGAGAACTCTAGCACAGAGCCTTGGTAGCCCAAGCTATGCTACCATTCCAACTCAGTTTCTGCCTGCACTGTACTATTAAATATTGATTTTTATCTTGTCAAGATCGCTAGTGATCCCTTACACACCAGACCAAGTAACCCGTCCACGGTCCTTATTCTCCTCTACTTACTGGATTTTGCCTTGTTCAGCTGCCAAGGAGTCCTCCTAAACTACTGAGGGCTCCTTGCTTTTCTTGACCAACTAATCTTCCTTTCACAGTCCCTTAAATTTTTTTTTTTTTTAACAAGGTCGGGTCCTCAGGCTTCTTTCTTCTTCTGAACACTTGCCTTTGTTAGTTCACTTCTTCTAAACATTTGCCTTCATTAGTTCATCAAGGCTCATCTCTCATTTATATCTGCAGACTTCACATCTTTCCTCCAAGCTCTGGTTCTGCATTTCTACCTGCAGGCCGTGTATCCCATGTGGATGTTCAGCTAGCATTTCACTCTCAACCTGACCCAATCCAGACCCAACAGTCAAAACTATTTTGCAAACTTCCCTCTTCCTATTTCTTTTTTTTTTTTAATTTTTATTGGAGTAGAGTTGATATATAATGTTGTGTTAGTTTCAGGTACACAGCAAAGTGAAGCAGTTATCCATATACACATATCTATTCTGCTTTAGATTCTTTTCCCATATAGGTTATTACAGAATATTGAGTAGAGTTCCCTTTGTTATACAGTAGGTCCTTACTAGTTATCTATTTTATACATAGTAGTGTGTATATGTTAATCGTGGATGGACCTAGAGATTATCATATTAAGTGAAGTCACTCAGACGGAAAAAGAGTAATATCACATGGTATCACTTATACGTGGGATCTAGAAAATGGTACAAATGAACTTATTTACAGATGTAGAAAACAAACTTATGGCTACCAGAGGTGAAGCAGAGGGAGGGATAAATTAGGAGACTGGGATTAACATATACACACTACCATTTTTCCCATTTCTTAATACCTCCGTCATGATCCCTAAATTCCGGGTTCAAAACTAACGTGTCCTTGTGAGATATATCCCAGCCATTTTATCCTTTGAAAATCTTTGGCATTTGTCACGTCTTTCCTATCGCCAAGTTCAAATCTGTCAATACTGCAAGTCTAAATAAGATGAGTTGCATGTCTGAATTAGTATAATGCCATACTAACAAGTAATGAATCGGCCCCCAGAAAATAAAATTTTTAATTCTACAGTGAGCAAGGAAAATATGTTGGGACATGAAATGTTTCCTTTGTTCATCACCTAAAAACCTAGGTGGCATTGCCTCTCATAGGTGGCCCTGACCTAGCTGGGGCACAGATATATTGTGTCACAAAAGGCACAGTGGCTGTATACAGTTTGATGCTCTGCAATCTTTAGCATGAAGGTGCGCCATACATCCAGATAATTATCATTGGGAAACATAAAAAGCAGTTCCATTGTGTTACAAAATACCTTCCCTGAGACATTCTTTCTTTCCAAATCATAGCTGAAGCGCAATGTTGGAATTGTGACTATTATACCAACTTAACAAGAAGGTTATTAGTGGAGACTTTAAGAAGGATCATGTCAACCCAGATACTGAGTTCACGTTCACTAAACGGTCTTTGGTGTTTAACCTTTCTTGCCTTCATTAAATGAGGCACTTTGTGTGTATAGGTTTATCATGAAACTCCTTTGCTAATTTCTTCCCCCCTTTAACCTTAAGGACCTTAAAAAACAGGTAATATTCCTCTCAGCAAACTTGCATTCTTCAGTTTGTGCTTTGGTAGAGAAGTTTACCAAATTGTATTTCATAGAAAAATCCCAATATTCTGAAAGGAAGATGCTGGAGAGAAACCGGATCATCTTTCAGGCCATTTATCAAAGTGCTCACGTTTCCTATCTCCAGGCAGGTGAAACAATAATAATAAACACTGAGAACTGAGAGCTGCAAAATAGAAAACAGAAAAGGAGGAGAAGAAAAAGCTGACGTTTGGGCTCTTGCCAACTTCGAATCGCAGGTAGAAAGTTTGGGGTGGTTTGTAAGTCACATTTTCAAACAACGTGCCGTACTTTCTGAGTCTGAGGTGGCCTTTCTTTCCTATGTGCAGTGGGGATCTTGCTTATAACGTTGTGTCTCAGAGACAAAGTTTGTCAAACTATCGGAATAATTTCCCCTAAATACGGGTTAGTATCATCGACTTCAGTAAGAAGAGCAGTGTAATGACTGAGCATTTTCTCTCCTCTTGTCAGGTTACACTGAGGTTGGGGTAGAAGGGGCTGGTCAACCAGGTGGTCCTCACTAAATCAGAATAACGACCAAGTCATCCTATTGCCTGAGACATGCGGTTCCTCTCTTTTGTTTCTCAGTATGGAGCGTTTACCAGGATGGATTAAAGTTAATGCTCATAAAAAGTTCTGCTATTACCAAAAAATAAACATATTCTCCCCAAGACTAGGCAAGGTAGCCTTTCTTTCTTGGATAGATCCCTAGAGACCATTGAGTGATTGGCCAAATGGTCTTCCTTTAAGTGTCAGAGTCAGACTTAGATTATATACTCTCCAGAAGAAAAAGTGGTACTACTATGACGGCATATCAGTACCGAACAGTTATTTATCAACTTTCCTTCTATATGCTTCTGGGAAAGGTGCTATAGACCACAGCTGATCTTTACAAGGTTTCTAATCAAAGAAAATATTAGAGCTAGAAGGACCCTAATGATAACGATAATACACACATTAAATACATAAAGCAAAATGCCTGCATACATGTCAAGTGGACAAGGGCATTTATAAGATCCATGGCTTCCAGTCCAAGATGATAGGGGATCTATATCTAATTAAAGGCAAAGAGAAAAAAGGGATAATCATTGAAAGTGTATTTCAGTATTCTACTTAAAAGAATACTGAAAAACGTACAGAGTGACATATTTATAACAGAATCCCAGAGAGAAAAATATGGCACATACACTGTATCCTGTGTCCATAGAAAACCCAATAAGGTAAAATGGGGTCGTCTCCTTGATGATCCTTAGGATATTTAAAATAAAGAAGTGAAAACTTTTAAGATTGGTTTGGATATGAGCCCCTTTTCTCTGGCAGATGTCACAGAGGAGTCTTTTCACCCTTTGAATTTGAGACTGTTCCTACCTCGAGGCAGGCCAGATGACCTCTCCAATTCCCTTTCAGCCGCAAAACTCTGTGAAATCAGAAAATGGTCCCAACCATGTCAGGAAACCTGCCAGTCTCTTTTGATAATGGAAGAGGGTGAGCTGAAAACACATTCCATAAGCATAAAGGAAGCATTATTGATGTCTTAAAAGTGTTAGGATCCCATGAAACACAGGAGTGTGGGTATCCGGATTAAAATCATTGGCACCAGCCCGACCAGAACTCTCACTGCTAAGCGATAATGCATTTTGCATTAATGCTTAACATTGAGAAATCCTGATGGGCCACACCAAGGGAGTTTGAAGTAAAGTGAGTATAGTCCCTTTGAATTGCAGTCCTGTGGACCTCGGCGGGTGCAGAAAGCCCAAGCCGAAAGAGCAGGGGCAGGAACGTGATTTAAGGGGTGGCAGCACATCACAGGAGGAAATCGAAGAGCCCTAGTGCGTTAGGTTCCAAACTGTGTGCTCTGAGGATTTCTGCCTAGCAGAGGGGAAGAGCCTTCTCCTCGAGAATCGCGCCGTTTAAAGTCCCTCGCAACGATTTTGGGAGCTCCTTGAATGCAGAGGGTATGACCTTTTGCTTCTTTACTTGTCCTATTTTCCAGCAGTTATTACGATGGTTTACCAAAGGTGGACCCTTGATGTTTGCCCAAAACATAAAGACCTTTCATCCTCTTAGCTCACTCAGCTGTCTGCCTCACGATAAGAGATGCTCACTCCCGTCCTACCCTTTCCAGGGAGCTAGCAAAGGAACAGACACTGTTTCTTTTGACTGATAGATGATTATTTCCAACACTTGGTTTCCCGTGCTCTAACCTCGAGTTTCAAAGGAGCGGAAGAGAAATATTAATAATTGGAGGCGGCCTGACTACCTAAGAGAAAATCATTGTGGAGCTGACACCAGCTGTGCAAGCTTTTGTGCCTCTAATAAAACTGTATGCTGAGATGCAGGGACACAACAGAGGAGTCGGCTTTGACACTGAGATTTTTATGATTAACTCTGACTCAATGCAGACAAGTATAAATGCTCGGCCTGGAAACCGAGCCTGAGACACAAGACAAAATGGCATCCTTTTCAAAGCCCAACACGTTTTGGAGAAGAAAAAGTGACTCTGTGTCTATTTACATCCTTGAGCACACTCCTCCCCCCTCCTCCACCCCACCCTCAGCTGCCAACCTAGGTGTTTGGCTGGCATCCACTGTAATCTGTTCTCCTTCATTATGTTAATCTGTGGGCGGAAAGATTTCTGTCATCTTCGAACCGCTTGTACAGCAACGGTAAACACCTTGGCCTGTCTGTAATTGGACAGGTGTCTGCATTGATGTCACCCAGCTTTTAATTCAATTAAAGAACTGGCTGCTCTGCTCTCATTACCCACCCATTTCTGTTGCACTCTGAGTCTGGCGGTGAAATCCGCACACAGCCATCACCTACCCCGAGTCCAAAGTCTGTGGTCCCCGTGCAAAGATCACGCAGAATATTTCAAACGGACCCCAACGATCCCAGTGTACTTTCCTGTTAGCAAAGGCATTTGGAATAAGATGGAGAATTTGTTCTATCTCTCTCTCTTTCTTTACCTTTAAATTCTCTATTGTCTAAACGGTGTCTTCTACCTACTGGCCAGTAATTAGGAGCTGTCCAGCAAAAAGAAAAGCAGTCTCTAGCTTCCCCTCCCCAGGGCTTTCCTCCGTCTCAAGAGAACTCATCAGAGTACAATGTTCTTATTTATTTGCTGGCATTTCACATTTGGATCAAGAAAGTGAGGGTGGGGAAAAGCAAGGCATTTATTAAGAGGGCCATCTGGTAAGGGATCCCACACAGGCAGAGCTGAGACTGCTACCTAGGGACACAGTAGAAGAACCCACTTTTAACAGAAAGCCAGCCAGGGGAAGGAGAGCTGAAGAGAAGGGGACTTTTCTGGCTTAAGATTCTGCTGCAGTGCTGAGAAATCCTAAATTTTAAGTGTCCTACATCTCAGAAAGAGTTTTGAGCCACAAACTAACCCAGTGGATGGATGAAAGAGACTAAATCAATCCAACATGCCGTGATTTCTGCCCATTTAAAGGAACCTCTGAAAATAAAGTTCTAACACAGACATTGTGACACAGTAACCTCATGAAACTGAATAATGGCATTTGTTAAATATGGATGAAAATTCAACGGTCTAACAGACATCTGGAAACGCACCCAGGATGCTTCTCCTCTGGTTCTTAGTAGCCTAGGAAAGTGGCATTTGTTGTTGTTGTTGTCTTTGGGGGTAATAGTTTAAATAAAAATAAGGATCTGTAGGATTTATAAAATGAAAGTCAATTTTCATTTTAATCAAAAGGTAGAATAGCAAATGAGCTTACCCCAAACCTAACGTAACCCTTTGGAAACTAAAACTGATGTTTTACATATAATTTCCTGCAAATGGATTTTCTGACCTTACTTAAAATTTCTAGTACTAGGGAACACCTTGGATCAAAGACTAAATGGATTTCAATGTTTACAAACGGGAAAAACAAAATTGTTTATTCTTTCATTTTTTAAAATAAAATATAGGGTCTAATCCTAGTCTTAGAGAATGGTTGAAACAGTGATTTTAATTGAACTCAAAGCATTATCCAGTTAAGATTCTCTCAGTAGGCTTATAGCTAACCTCACATTTTTCATCAATGCCTTCATGGTTGGTAAGAACTACAGAGTCTCTGTCATTTTCCTTCTAATTCTGCAATTGATTTGAAGCCACCCACTCATGTGAACTCTTTATGGAGCATAAAGGGCCGTCACTGATATCATTAGAACTCTCCCCGAAAATATCAGACTTGACTAAGCAGGGAGTCAGGCAAGGAGACAGGAGGAAAAGAAAAATAAATGAGAAGGGAAAGTCATCCCTTATTGACCAGTGTCCTAGGTCCCCTGCTGAAAGCCTCCGATAGGATGAGCCCCTTGTACAGAGGGGCTGCCATTGGGCAGAGTGTAAAGGTCACTCAAGTCCACAGCAGAGCCAAGGTCAGAACCTACATCTTCTGACTCCAAGATCACTGATCCGCTTACTAGACTTAGCCCCAGTTCTGGAAGAAGAAAGAAGGCGTGCTGAATAAATATTACTAAAAATAATAGCACACTTTTATACTAAATACTTGATTTAAATATATCTGAAAACGTGTTAATAGGTTCAAAGTTATTACTAAAACCTACTGTATACAAACAGAAAGTAAAATGCTTATCCCTCCAAATGAGTGAGTGTATATGCCTATAGTATTCCCTTACAAAAACAACTGATTCATAAGAAACTCTACATCAGGGTATATGTGCTTCTGTGTGTTACTGAGTATAACACTTTATATGTATATATATTTGGAACTAATCAAAAACTTTATATATATATAACACTTTATGTATATATGTTTTCGATTAATTCCACATATAGATACAATACAAATATAAAATGGTCATAAAAGTTAGAAAACAGAAAACTTGAGGTGACTGTTCCCTTTCTTTATCAAATGTGAGTAGTAACCCTTAAGTATTTATATCCAACACTATAGCATGGCCAACATGCCCAGTTGATTACTACACTACAGCAAAATGGATGTATTACCATCATTTTTAACCATCACACAACATGTTACCAAAAAGAAATCCAAATCCTGCACCGCGAATTCTTACTGCATAAAATAAAATGAGTAACTTGTAAAAAGCCCCATCTGAAGCTTTCACAATGTACCAGGAGTTCAGGCACATTATATATTCAGGAGAGTTAGACAAAGCTATTAACTCATCAACAGTGCATTACCTGATGAAATTCTTCTACATTAGCTAAGCAGGAACATGACATCATTTCTATTTTTACTATTTATGTCATAGGCCATATTTTTGTCCTGTGAAGTTTTTCAGACCAATTTCTTTCAAGATTTACATTTAAAGAAATAGTTTGTAATAAACCACAAATACGGAATATTAATCTATGGGGTACTGTGAAAAATAGCAGAGACTTCCTCAAAATTCATCTTTTAACAATACCATCAAAATGAGTTTTTCAAATTTACCTCTGATGTTTGCCTATTGTGACAGAGACCACTAAATGCCCTCTCATTGTATATTCTCTTCCTCCACAGTAAAATAAAAAGACCCTTTTAGCTGGGCAAATGGCCACTTTGAATAAGTACATTTCCAGCAATCTGTGTAGCTAGGTATAGCCATGTGGCTAAGTTCTAACCACAGAATGTAACCAAAGGTGGAGGAATAACTTCCAAAATATGTCATTAAAGTGAATGTGTACATCCTTGTTCAACCATTCCACCTTCCTGCTGAACGGAAACCAAACTAGATGGCTGATGCTCCAGCAGCCATTTTGGACCATGAGGCAGAAGTCTTGTCTCTAAGGATAGCATAGCAAAACGATGAAGAGTGTGGATCCCTGGCACTGTGAACATCCACCCCTACATTGACCAACTGTGAACACCTATTATCAGAGAGAGAAAAACTTAATTTTGTTGAAGTCACTGTTATTTGGGGTTCTCTGTCTCTCAAGAAAAAAATAATAAAAAATGAAAAACTTATCTCTCCTGTTTTTGCCCCATAAAACACTCATTTTTAATATAATATTATACTTTAGAGAAAGTACTGCTTGTTACGTATATTTTACCATTAATTTTAAAAATCAGGAAAAAACAAAAGCAGATTGTAACAGTAGGATCTAGCACTAACCCAGAACATAGCAGATAATGGTTTTGTTTTTAATAAATGAATAGTTTCTGCTCTGTGTCATTATCAGCTTTGCAGCAGCATGGCTTCCATTATTTTAAATTGCAAATATATAGTCCCTGAGCTTCATTATGAGGTGTAAGTTTTGGAACTAATTTTTAGATTCTATTCATCCTATCAACATTTTTTTCCCTGTTGGGAATATGTATGTTAAGTTCCAAATATATATCTAAGTTGTGGTAGTTCTGCATATTATTTCATAAAATTAGAGAACTATAGAACTGCAGAACCAGTAGTTCAAAACTCAACTCAGCATGATAAGACAATAGTAACATTATGTTAACTACAGGGTTAGCACCAAAACCCTGCATTTGTTTCTTTATCTCTTCCTTCGTTCCTTCAAGAAAAGTGTATGGATTACCTACCTTGAGCAAGTTACTAAACAAGGCTTAAAATAAATAGAAAACATGATACTTGTCCTCTGGGAGCTTACTGTCTAATGACAAAATAGAACGGGTGTACCAAGAGCAGCCATAGGCAGTTTTAACAACTGTGGAGTAAGACTTCTCAGCTGAATAGAAAAAAAATTACAGGGCAGGGAAGTTTTTATTACAGTTCTCTCTCTGCAGGCTTCTCAGGCAAGTATAGTAATTATACATATATATAATATATAACAAATATAATATATACGTATATGTGTGCATATACATACACATAAAGAGTAGAATCTTACTTATGGATGGACTAATGGTTGGGGTTAAGTTCCAAAGTCAGGCATAAGGCAAAAATCACTCATGATTTAAAGTCCCCTTGACAATTCCTTATACTGCCCATAAAGTACAGTGCATCTGATTTTGTGTATGCCTCTAATTCTTCATGAATCAATGATTCTCTATGGCTCTTAGTTCTTCATTCTTTTTGTAGACACCCCAATGGTGTCTACAAGCAAGAGTTTCCCTTTTCTGTCAATAGTTGGGAAACCCTAAAACTATTCACACATTCTTTCCTTCTAACAGGTATTGATAGTTTCGGGATTGGATAGCATCCTTTGCCTGTAAGATTACTTTAAGAGTTTTTTCACTCTTTTTTCATGCCTTCCCCACTTCCAAGGTGTGTGGTTAAATGTATGTAACTGAAATACACAGATGAGACTTCACTACGAGATTAATTACAATTATATTGCATGCGTGGAATTGCACTGGTCTCCTTCTTCTCTGGATCTAATGGGCATTTTGCATTTTGTATATAAATAGAGAACTCTCTGCCTTTCTAATGGGCATCGTGGCCTGGGGGCTGAGAGGGTTGGGTTTGTTAGAAATGCAGAATCTCACACCACAGTCCCAGACCTACTGAATCAGAATCTGCAGTTTACAGAGATCCCAAGTAATTCTCACTTCCTTTGCACTAGCAGCTTCCAGAAGCACCACCCTTAAGGGTCAGAGGCCCTACTTACACTGCCTCTATTTCTTCACTTGCCCTACCACCGTTCTGCCCACAAAGCTAATGCTGTTGGAACAAGGGGCAGGAACAAACAAAGCAGGGGTAAATTCAAGCCCAGCAGGTGAAAATGATCCCTTCTCACCTGGCCACGCCCCTCACCCCAGTGGTTTTTAATATGTGGTCCACTGACCTCTGCAAGAGCACGGACTAGAACACTTGGTAAAGGCAGATTTCTCAATCCTAGCCCAAATACACAGACTCTTGTGCACGGAGCCCAAGAATCTGCATTTTATAAGCAATCCAGGAATCACCTTATGACCAGTAGAGCTGAGACTCACTAATTATTACTACTAGCTGTGGAAGAGAGAAAAATGAGAGACTTTCAATATGGAACCCACTTGTTTCAGGTAGAAGAAAATGAATGTCTACTGTATATGAGGACTGAACCAGTTTTCACAGCAAAAGCTATATTATCAGTTGCATGATAAATTAAAATGTCTTTCTTTTTTTCTCCATAAATTTAGATTTATGTGGGTCATCTGAAAGATTATTACTATTGGTTCATCAGCTAAGCTATAGTAAATAATAAATATGATTATCATTACCGGAAGAAGGAATATAACTCCTAGAGCTTAGCTCAATGTAATGTAACAATAAAACTGAGAAAATATCTTCTGTGTACCAAGTACATTCCTAGCACTATGCCAGGTGCTGTACTAATCATGCCGATAATTAAGTCTACATGTTTAAGCATCTTCAAGAAAGAAATAAAAAAAAATTGTATATGTGCAAATTCTTGAATGCATTCATTCTTGACAGAATTTCAAATCAGATTGGGAGGGGTCTTTCTGAGCAGCCCTGGGTTTGAAGGGAAATGCCAGGGCTGTCTCTCTGGGCAGCAGCTTTGGACGTTGAAAGTGCTGGAGGGAAAATCAGCAGGAGCTACGCAGAGTTAATTGGAGCCCTTTGCAACTAGTCTAAAGATACACTGGAGTGATAACTGCAGGGCTTTCTACCCTGAGGCTGCAGCTGAGGAAATGAACTTTCAAGAACTCCCTGCTCTGAACCCTGGCCTTCCCAGGGCACAGAATCCAGGCTCTGTGGCCCAAAGGGGCCCATTTGTACCTGAGTGGGGCTGTTAACCCTTGGACTCTCCATGCTACTGGGACTTATCACATTTAATCCTCCAGTAGCCAAATTCGTGATTGGTAAATATTCTGTCTCACGCTTCTAGTGTTCCAGCTCTCTTAGTTAATATTCATCTTTTTATTTTCTTTTGCCTTCTGCATTTTGTAAAGTCTGACCATAATTTCCCACTTCTTCCCAAGAATCATTTCACTTAATTTTTTGTTGTCCTGTGATTTTCCTTTGCTAATTTTATTACTTACTTTTAATAGCTCATCTTTTTTTTTTTTTTTTTTTCAGTACGCAGGCCTCTCACTGTTGTGGCCTCTCCCGCTGCAGAGCACAGGCTCCGGACGCCCAGGCTCAGCGGCCATGGCTCACGGGCCCAGCCACTCCGCGGCATGTGGGATCTTCCCGGACCAGGGCATGAACCCGTGTCCCCTGCATCGGCAGGCGGACTCTCAACCACTGCGCCATCAGGGAAGCCCTCATCATTTTTATATAGGCATTTCTCTTTCTTTTTTTTTTTTTTTGTCCTGTATTTGCAAGTTGCAGTTGGGAGGTGGAAGTTGTCATAAGAACTTCTGGTTAAAATAGAGACTTGATCACTGGTGTCAAACAGTGATCAGTGTTTGAACAGTGTTTCCCAATCCTGGCTGTACAACAGAGTTACCTGCTGACACTTTTAAAATACCAATACCCAGGCTATATTCTAAACCAAAACGTCAGACTCTGCAGGTGAGACCTGGACATCAATATTTTTTAAAGCTCCCCAGGTGGGTCAGTGTGCACCCATGGTTGAGAACTACTACCTTATAAGAATACCAAGGAGGGGCTTCCCTGGTGGCGCAGTGGTTAAGAATCTGCCTGCCAATGCAGGGGATGTGGGTTTGAGCCCTATTCTGGGAAGATCTCACGTGCCACAGAGCAACTAAGCCCCTGCACCGCAACTACTGAGCCTGAACTCCAGAGCCCGCAAGCCACAACTACTGAGCCCACACGCTGCAACTACTGAAGCCTGCGTGCCTATAGCCTGTGCTCCACAACAAGAGAAGCCATTGTGGTGAGAGGCCCACACACCGCAACGAAGAGGGGCCCCCATTCACCACAACTAGAGAAAGCCCACGTGCAGCAACGAAGATCCAACACAGCCAAAAATAAAAGACAATAAATAAATTTTTTAAAAAAAGACTGAAGTAGAAGAATTAAGTACTCATCTCAGAAGATTCAAACAGCAGAATCAATACTGCCAAAATCAGAAAATGAAAAAGGAAAAAAACTATGAAGCAAAAACCCAGAATTCAGAAACTGAATAGTATAAAGATAACAATTAATTCATTGAACATTTACCATGTGCCTGTTTATCAGCAAAATATTCTATGGAGGTAATTCATTGTTTTTTTTTTTATCTTTGCAACAATTCCATAACACGAAGAAGGTTTTTACCCCCAGTTTATATATGAGGAAACTCCAATACAGTGATATGTTTTTAAATTTGCCTGAGATCAGACAGTTGATAAGTGACATAACTAGATTGATTTGACTCTGCAAGCTGTGTCCTGGACTGCTAAAATGAGGAGGACAAACTGGGAAGAAATATACAATATTGGAAACTGTTATTTCTTACCAGAAGTAACGATGATATACACAATAGCAAACTTTCCAAGCCAAAGAAAGACCCAATTGTGAAGAAAGAAGAGCTCATTAGATAACAGAAGAAAAATGTAATGAAAAGAAACCAACACATTTTATGATCACTTACTTGGTTAAGGGCCCTATGTGAACCAACAAACCTAAATTGTCTTATACATCCAATATCAGTATTGTTCATTCAAATAAATACCACTCTAACAACCAAAAATGAAACATAAAAATCTCAACAAATGTCACCTCAGAAATGCTAAAGGGGGATTACTTTCAAGAACAATGGCAAAACTACTCATGAACTACTCTATTGTCCTCTCTCTTGGTACCTTGTTATCTCAGCTACTTGGCAAAGCAGCTGCCACTCACCAATCTCCACACTCCTAACATCTCCACCAAATCCAGGTTTCTGGCTCTCTACTTTCTCCCCCCTCCCCCCTCACTTTCTAGTATTCTTTTTTCTTTACTATGAAATCTCTGACTTTGATACTTACTC